>NW_006285483.1:513633-516042 GCF_000327345.1 Myotis davidii
GGCCCAACTCCAACCCTGACCCCACCCACCAAGACAGGGACTAGGGATGTGAGAGTGCAGAGCAGCCCCTGGGCTCCTGTGCTGTCCTGGGTGACCTTAGGCAACTCTGGCAAAGGTCAGGCTGGGAGGACCGTTCTGTGCATGGGGTTAGGGTGATGGAGAGGAGTGTCTGAGAGGCGAGGTGGGTTCCACGAGGGTCTTGCAGTTTCTCGTTTGCATAAGAGGACAGGCGTCTGCTACTTGCCTCAGAGGTGACCCAGTGTATCACTCCTGGGAATGCCCACCGCCACCCACGGTTCCCGGCCATCCCCCAAAGGGGCCAGTTTCCCCCCATCTGTAGGTCCTACCTACATTAAATGAATCGTAATGATAACTATAAATTATTGGACACATCCCGTTGGCCAGGCTTCTTGTTTCATCTTTACAGCAACATTATGAGGTAAACGCCATCATCGTCCCCACTTTACAGAAGGGAAAACTAAGGCTCGGGTGAATTAAATTACCAAAGCACCTCCCTAGCTAGTCAGCAGTGGGCGAGGACTCAAACCCAGGTCTGTGGGCTCAGGGGCTCCTGCTCCAGGAGTGTCCATGCCTCTCACACAGCCTGGAATTCAAAGATCTGGTAGTGCCGTGTCCCGTGTCTGCCCTTTGGTCAGGACTCTTGGAGGAAGGGCACAGGTTGGGATTTCCCCCCCTGAATCCTCAGTCCCCGGTACAGAGGAAATAACAGTGTTTGTTGAAAGACTAAATCTTGTTCCAAAATGTACTCAGATCCCTTCCCTGTCCCCTGTCCCTCTTCCTGTCCGCCCAGGCCTTGCAGAAGCCAGCACTTGGACTATGGAGAGCCTCCTGCGTGTCCGCTCTGAGCTGGGCCAGGCCGCTGAGGAAGGAACTAGCCTGTAACTCCCTCTGTCCTGTAGCCTCCCCCCCAAAGGAAGCCCCTAGCCAGGCAGGCGCCTGGGCCCGGGACAAGTCCTTGGTCTCTAAAGGAGATAATGCCTTTGTCCCTTCTCGGGTAAACAAACAGAGCCGGCTTGAAGTGTGTCCTGCAAGGTGCAGGAGCGGCGCCCCGCCCATGGAGATAGGCCTGGCCTTCCTCCCAAGGTCACGGGCAGCTAGGCCCCGCGCGATGGAGAGGCCACGCTTAGCCCATTCTGCAGGGAAGCCGTGCCTCCACGTTCAGGGTGGGACACGGCTCTGCAGACCCCACCGTGCCCCTGGGCCCTCTCTTTGAACAAGGCCATCGGCTTCCCTACGTCTGTCTGCCCGCCCAGAGCCCACACATAAGCACAAAGCCTCAGGGTCACGCCACACAGGGTACCCGTCACTGTGTGGTCTTGGGAGAGGCACCCCCTGGAGTTTGTGACTGCTGCTTTTACAGGTCCAGGTGTCTATGTGCACGCACCACCCCGCCACCCGTGACCCTGAGCCCCTATACACCCTTATACTCTTGCCCCTCCTACACTCCTCCCTCCCGCCCCTGCACGGTCAGATCTGAGCCACAGGAAGCAGGGCCAGCAAGTGTGCAAACCATGAGCCAAGATTGGGGAAGTTTATTTTCCAAGAATCATCTAAACACACAGGGAGTATTTTCAGGCCCTGGCCCCCACCCAGATGCCAAATCTAAACAGGGGGTCAGAGGTCTGCCCGCTGGAGACACAGAGCAGCCAGTGGAGACAGGGTGGGACACGGCACTGCAGACCCCACCTGGCCCCTGGTCCAGAGGCCCGAATCCCTCAGATAACGGCCAAAGGAGGGAGCTGGCATGGGAGCCAAGCGCGGGCAGAGAAGTGACTGAGGGTGGGCTGGGCCCTCTTTATGAACAAGGGGCCGCTGATGGCCCCCTATTATCTCTGAGCGACTGTCAGGAGCCAGAGGGGTCGGCTAAGGGTGGCGGGCAGCACTGGGGGAGTGGTGTACTCAGAAGAGGAGGCTCTCAAGACCACACACGGTGACAGGGACTGCCCATCAGTCTCCGCCTCCGGGGCGCAGGAGCCAGTTCCAGGGGGTGGCTGCCCACCGCTGGGTGACTGGCCAGGAGTGACCTTGCTGTGAGTGGTGTGCTGACGGCATCTGCTCCCGCCTCCAGGTGCAGGGAGGGCAGGTGAAATGCTGGGAGGAGGCCTGAACCCTGGGCCCCGGACAAGCTGTGCCCATTCTGGCCCCCACCGGCCAGGTTTATTATTGTTTATTATTGTGGGGTCAGGGGGATGGGGGAGGCGGTGTGCCTTCTGCCCAGGGTTGGTGAGGCCAAGGTTCCCCAGTCTCTTGCAAAGAGCTGGGACTTCCTGGTTCTGCTACCATGTTATTCACTGAATGTTGCCTTGAGGGCAGGGTCAGGATGGGAGGTGGGATGTAGAAGGGGTGAAGGGGAGGTACGGACTTCTGAGAGCCCGGAGCTGGAAGGGT
>NW_006285483.1:527297-528236 GCF_000327345.1 Myotis davidii
CCGTGGGAACCAAAGAGAACAGGTTCAGTGTCCACATACCCCCCGCTGACACAGGCTGCCTGCTGTTGCCATGGTGATGCAATGGCACTCTCCTCCCCGCCTGCCACCCACAGCTGTGTGGTCACCAGTGAAAGGAGGTGGGTCCTTATTCTTGGTCACGAAGAGGAAAAGGGAGGGGGAGCAGCCCTTTCTCCCTCTTCCCAGGCTTGGCTGGGGGTGGTCAGGGACTCTGCGGGGATCAGGGTCAGAGAGGGTTTGGAGGTCACTTCCTCCAACCAGCTTCCTCCCGCGACCCAGCTGCTTACTTCTCACTTCTCACACTGGGTAACGGGATCCTTGTGGGGAGCCCACCATCTCCAGACAGAGAGCCTGTTAAAGGTGTTCCCCACAGCACCCAGACCCTGGCCCCGGGGGGGAGGGGGGCGGGCAGAGGCCTCTTCACCCAGCAGGCCTGTTCTTGTCCCCTTCCCCTGGGTCTCAAGGCACAAGCTCCTCCCAAACCCAGCCCTACCCTGAATGATGAGGTCTGAGAGCCTGGGGCCCTCAAACCCTGGCTCTGGAGGCCCTTATTTCCTTCTCCCTTGGCTTTCCAGCACCCCCTCCCCCCACCCCACCTACCCCCTCCTAGTCTCCCTCCCTGCTCGGGTCCCAGAGGGAAAAATCATTAGAGACGCACTGGAGGGGTGGGGAGAGTGGTGGTAGGGGCTTCACTGACAACTCCCGAGTGCAAGGTCAGGGACCCTTGGATCCACCTGTGACTCCCTCTCCTCCCTCTCCTCTCCGTCCTTTTCTGACCCATCAGCTCCTGGGCTACTACAGCATCCCCACCTGCACCCCGTGCGCCTCACCCTGCAGCCTCAGCTCCACAAAGCAAAGACCCTCTGGCAGCTCCCGGTCTCTCTTGCCCAACACCAGCATCCCTAAAATATCCTACCTTAA
>NW_006285483.1:528288-537167 GCF_000327345.1 Myotis davidii
GACATGGGCGGGCTCCAGATGGCCTCCTCCCTGGCCTCCTCAGGTCCCCCGGATGTCCCTCCTCATGAGGCCCTCCCTGCCCACCTTCCTGACCTGGCTTTCTCCACAGCACGCAGTGCCTTCTGAGACAATGTACAACATGTCTGTTTTATTTTTTAAATATATTTTATTGATTTTTTATAGAGAGGAAGGGAGAGGGACAGAGAGCCAGAAACATCGATGAGAGATAAACATCAATCAGCTGCCTCCTGCACACCTCCCACTGGAGATGTGCCCGCAACCCAGGCACATGCCCTCAACCGGAATCAAACCTGGGACCCTCCAGTCCGCAGGCCAGCACTCTATCCACTGAGCCAAACCGGTCAGGGCAACATGTCTGTTTTATTGATGGGAACTCCAAGAGGGCAGACGTTTTCATCTGTCTCATTCCCTGCCACATCCCCAGTGTCCAGAACATAGACACTCAAGAGTATTTCTGAAAATAAATGAACTCTTGTCGCCCACCGCGCCCAGCACAGAGAAGGCGCTAGCACAGAGGAGAGAGCACTGGCTGGGGTCTCCGTGGGCTCTGCATGGCCTCTGTGCTTTCACTGTGCTGGAGCTCCCGGGTGCCTTCGCATCTCTCCACGTGGGGTGTAGACAGGGAGTTCACACCCACGTGGTCCCTGCTCCAAAGGCATCTCCGGGCCCTAAGGTCCCTACCCAGGGAACAGGGGTAGGTTGAGGGGAACGGGGCAGGGGTAGTTGTGGGAGCTCAAAACAGACCTGAGAAAGGTTTCTCTAAAAATATATCTGTATTTTTTTCAATCATCATCCAAGTCCAACCTGGGAAGCAGAGGAAGGGAGGCCCCAGCCCTCTGAGGGCAGAGGTCAGAGGTCAAGTGTCCCGAGGTGAGCCATCATCGGAGGAAGCCAGCCACCAGGCAGGTGAGTGTGGGGGCCAGCAGAGTGGGCAACGGCAAGGGCAGCAGTCGGCCGGGGGCCTGGGACCTGAACACCGGGCGCTGCCCCCGGGGCTGCAGGGGCCTGACGTTGTCCGTCATCTTCTGTGTCTGCTCAGTGTCATAGTACAGCTTCTCAGAGAATGCAAGGATCTGCAGAGGGACAGGGACAGGTGGAGCTGGTCTCCCTGCTGTGTAACCCCAGGCCGGTCGCCTTGCCTCTCTGAGCCCTACCTCTCAGGTTTCCTTGTGGATGAGAATGAGATGTAAAGTGCTGGGCACTGGTGGCGCTCAATTCCCATTAGCCTCCCTGAGCCACTGGACAGCTTTGAGGGCCCATGATCACACTACTGTTACCATAGAACAATGATCCTGGGACTTGCGCATGCATGTCACCTGGGAGCTTACTGGACTGCCAGGCTGCACCCCCAGACTTTCTGATTCAGTAAGGAGTGAGGCCTGAGAATTTGAATGTCCAGCAAGTCCCCAGATGCTGTAGATGCCGTGGGCCCAGGGACCACTCTTTGAGAACCACTGTCTGGGAACAAAATACCAGGAGGGCAGGGACTGACTCACTGCTGTATCCCCAGAGGCTTGTGTGTTATAGGGACTAGAGGACCGTCTGTGGAAGGAATGACCTGTTTTCCCACTGTGGCTACACCAACCCTCTCTTAGCTGCTCCTGACCGGCTGGGCCCTCCCACGCAGGCGCCCCTCCCCAGGAACGAGTCCCCTGCCCTCAGCTGGCCGACTCCCACCTCCTTTCCAGGGTGCAGCCTTAGAAGCCTTTTTCTTTTTTTTTTTTTTTTTTCTTTTTTTTCTGGGACCCCTCAGTCCGCAGGCCGACGCTCTATCCACTGAGCCAAACCGGTTTCGGCTAGAAGCCTTTTTCTGACACCCCTGCTGCAGCCTCTCCCCTCCAGCCCTTAACCCAGAGATGGGATGGCCGGGACCTTTCTGCCTGTCTCCAGCAGGGAGTGTCTGTGGATTCAACCAGCAGGCCCTCAGCTCCCTGGGGTGCCCCACCCCAGCCCAGGGGACCTCTGGGGGAATCCAGAGAAATCGTTTTGGGGAGCTGAGCACTGGAAGGCTGCACCCTCAGCCGGGCCCTGTGTACCTGGTCCACGTGGAGTTGAATGGGCTCCGCAAACACAGTCCAGACAACCTTCTCGTCGCAGCCCGGCGTGGTGAGCGAGCCCAGGTAGCGGTAGTAATGCCTCAGGTTCTCCTGCTTAGGGAGCAGGTCAAACAGGCTGATGCTCTTCGTCACTGTGGTGCTCATCACTGGTGAGGTGGAGAAAGGGCGCTGTCAGTGGAGGGGAAGAGGGGTTCTCGAGCCGCTGATCCCCCCCTCACACACCTCCCTCTGAGAGCCCGGCCCCCCTTTGGAGGAACAAGTCCCCACCCTTCCCATCACCCCCAGGCTCCCCCTCCTGGACTTCCTGACTCACTGGGTTTGGGAATAGCAGACAAGGCCTCCACCAGCGGCTGGAAGCCCTCATTCTTGGATCCAGCCTGGAACAGGAGGGGAGGGAGCTTGAGAGGGGCTTGTGGGGAGCTGGTGGTGACCCCAATGTGTTCTCCTGGTCTGGGGATAGGGAGGGCAGGCAGCTTCTGCATCTGAGACTCTGAGAAGCTCTGAGCTTCTCCACACACACCCCGCCCGCTCCCCCTCCCCCATGCCCCGGAGGGTGTACAAATCACTGAGAAACAAGGGGCCTCCCCAGGCCCCTCCTGTTTGGCTCAAATCCCAGGTCTCTGGATCCTAAGAAGCAGCTCCTGGCGGACGGGGCCCCACCTCCACCAGGAAGGCCAACACTGCAATCTCGTCTTTGGGGTCCTGGGCCTCGTTCTTCTTCTCTCTCTCGTGGACTATGTGCATCTGGTGGGAGGTGAGAGAGAAGGAGAGGGAAACTGTGGGGGCTGGACTCCCTTCCCCAGCCAAGGCTCCACCCCAGGAGGGGTCACTCACCTCCATGGCAAAGCGATCCCCGTCCAGGCTGTGCTCCGAGCCTGCATCCAGCACCCTGGACCAGTGCAGGTGCAGCTGCTTGGCCTGGTACGAGGAGGCCAGGCCTCCTCCAGCGATTGTGACCCCGTTCCCCAGCGACGCCATCACTGAAGGGCACAGGAGGGGCAGAGTCCTGGACCACCTCCCCTAGCTTCTCCAACCACTCTTCCCAGCTCCACCCAACCAAGGCCTCAACTACGGACTTCAGACTGGGACCCGGAGGGAGGGGACAGGATGGGTGGCACAGCCCTAGACGGCTCCCTGGCCCCCCTATCTGCCTCTCCCTCTGCACACCTCCCACTGCCCCAAACAGGAAACTCCATGGGTCCCTCCCTGGCTCCAACCCCCCTCCGTGGTGGCCTGGCATCCTCAGGGGAATAGCCACCTCCTCAGCCCTCGGTGACCTGCCCCCGCCCCTCCCAGCCTCACTCTGTCCTCCATGCACACAGAGCCACATGCAGCTCCCAGGCTGTTTCACATCCACACCTTTGCACATGGTGTTCCTTCATTCCCAGAACACCCCCCCTCCCAGCCCCAGACTGACCTGATGACGTATTGCAAATACTTCTTTCCAAAGCCTGTCCTGCCCCTTCCCTCTCCTCCCCCTCCCTCTGAGCTTCCAGCTTCTCCTCAGCAAAGTGGACCTGGGCCTGTGTGCCCGCCTCATCCTCAGGGAACCCAGGGGCTCCCTGGACCGGTGCCCAGGCCTCCATCCTGCCCACCCGGGACCCACCTGAGTGCCCATTGTTTTGCAGAGTCCACTTCTGCTTCTTGTCGTAGCCGGAGAAGGAGAAGGGTCCCAGGTTTTCGTCCACCCGTGCCTTGGCGGTGGCGATGTTGATGGGGGACTGGCGGTCCTTCTGGCATTGCCCACCCCACTGGTCCGGCGCTGAGCAGGGAGAGAAGGCGGACTGAGTCGGGGTGCCTGGTGCCAGGCTGTGGCCTCCTCTGCTCCTTGGAGGACGGGACCAAGCACCCAGCTCACATGTGGCAAGGCCTCAGGCAGGCAGTGATGTGGGACAGGGTGGGAACAGGGTGGCCAGTAGGTGGCTGTGAGCTCTGGGGGAGGGGACAGCCTCAGGCTGCTGGGCTGTGAGGGGAGAAATGTGGTGACCTGTGTGATGGAGTTCAAAGGGGGATGGGAGGGCTCTGGGCAGGTGAGGAGTGGGTCCCCTGGAAGGGCTGGAGGTGGGATGTGACCCAGGGAGGAGCCTGGTGCCTGAACCCTAGTGACCGTGGGCAGCCCTGTCCGCAGAGGCAGGACCAAAGCAGCGGCTGGAAGGCGGTCCGCGAGTTTGAATAGAAAGTGCAAGTCTCCACTTTGTTACTCGAAAGAGTCAAACGTCTCTCCATCTGCTGCTGCCAATGACATCCCAGAGGACGCACCCTCCAGATGACAGTGATGGGGGTGCCAGGGTAGGGCCCCCTGGGCTCAGGGGTGTATGCCCGCATGCGTGTGTGCCTGTGTTCAGAGCTGATATGTGGCTGGCGGGGCACCCTTGTCCTTCGTCCTTCCCACCATCCTTGTGTCTCCAAGGCTCGCTGGACTTACCCACGCAGTTTTTGGAGTCCTTGGCTTGAACCGCATAGCACCAGTGCGACTCTGGAGCAGAGAGAGGCAGGAGTGAGGGCTGTGCGTGTGTCCGTGCGCCTGTGCAGCCATTGGCCCCAGGAGCGCATGTGAACGGTGTGCACACAAGCCACACCGGGTGTGTGTGTGTGTGTGTGTGTGTGAGTGTGTGTGTGTGTGTGTGCGTGTGCAGGCACAGTGGGTCAGAGGCTGCAAATCTCCCTGGAGTCAAAGCCCCCCTGGGGATGGGGTGGCGGCTTCCTAGGAGAGGACACTTAAGAAGAAACCGTGGGCGGGGATGGGGCAAGAAGGCAGTGCAAGAATGTGACTAATCTGCTGGTCATCCTTCCCCAAGACACGGGTTCTGGGGTTCTCCTTTCTCGGGCAGGCAGGGCTCCAAGGCCCCCAGGTTTCTCATCAGCCCCCACCCCCCTCCCTCCTCCAACCCAAACCTGGAAGGGAGGTGAGAGGGGAGGAGGGGGATTAGGACAACAGAGCCAGGTTCTGGCTGCCTTCCCAGAGTTGACCAATGTGGGGGCGATGCCTCCAGGAGATTAGGCTGGCCCCTCCCTCTTCTGTTAGTAAGACCCATTCTTGGCTAAACGTTCACAGCCCCACAGCAAGGAAGACGGCCAAGCCTGTACCCCTGTCCCACCACCCCACACTCCTGAGTTTTGGGACCAGACAGACTCAGGTTCTCATCCCGGCTCTGCCTCAGGCTGGTAGAACCAGCATCTCTGCAGAAAGGCTGCACCACACACATGCCACACAAATGCAAGATGCTGACCCAAGGGGAGACTGTGCAGGGGCAGAGGGAGCACACGGGAGCCCTCTGCTTTCTGCTCAGTTTTCTGTAACCCTAAACCTGCTCTAATTAAAGTCTATCGATATATATTTTTTAAAGGCTGGACCAGCAGGGTGGACAAAGCTTTTGATCTGGAGCTGGAGCTGGAATTCTGGCTAAGGAGCAAGTCACTTAATCTCTCTAAGCCTCGGTTTTATCATCTGTAAAGTGGAACACCACAACCCACCTCACTGGGCTGGGAGGAGGACTAAATGAGATGGCAGGCGTGTTGCAGGCAGCCTGGAACTCAGCCAAGCCCCCGTTGAGCCCTTCCCTTCCCTTGCCTCCCTCCCTCTGGCCTCTTGTAAGTGCACAGATGGCAAAAGCCGAGCTGGAAAGAATTCAGGGATGAGGAAATTCCTAAGAAAAGCACGGCTTCCCACTCAGCCTGAGCTCAGTCCTCTGAGCATCCCTCCATTCCCCCCACCTTCTTGCCTGGGCCGCCCCCCCATCCAAACCCACCTTCTCTGGGGTCCCTGGAATGGGGACAGGGTGGGGAGGGAGCCAGGAGGAGGTCGGGGTCCCGCTAGGGAGTGGGAAGAAGAGTCTGAGGCCAGGAGTGAGCACTCACAGAAAGCTGGACACCCTCTTGCTCCGGGACCCTCAGAACCACTTTGGGTGTTCAAGTCCCTCAGCTCTGGATCAGCCCGCCTCCTTCCCGGGCCCTCTTGGAGGGGGCCAGGCCGCCCCTGCTGGGGCAGCTGCTTCCAGAGAGGGACGGTCCCTGAGCATCTTTCCCTGGACAGGGCTCTGCCGCCCCTGGAGTTGCTGCCTCTGGAACCCCCATATGGGTCAACTCTGCAAGGGCGAGCGGCCACTCCCCATGCAGGCCCCTCTGCGGGTGGCAGAGCTCTGATGCTGGAGCGACCCGGACCCGGGGCTGCCTCTGGCTTAATCTCTCTCTGCGGGCGAGTTCACGGACTTCTGAGCCCTACGTTCTTCCTCAGGCAGGAGTGAGTGTCCCAGGAGACGGTGAGTGGGAGGCCACCTGCCCCTGTGAAGAGCTCCTTGTTACAATCCTCCTGTGTCCTCGCCTCTCAGAGGTCCCGGAGGCAGAAGGGGCCTCCAAGGTCAAGTTGGACTGGAGGCTCATGGGAAAGCCACTCCAAGGGAAGCCTTCCTTAGACCAGAGTCCTGGAAGACGGCTGTGAAGGGCAGAACCCCCTTGGAGCCTCCCCAGGGCCTCTTTGGTTCAGGCTAAGCTTTCTTAGGAATTTGCTCTTTCCTGCCAGCTACGGCTCCTGCGTTTATAATGGTAACCTCTGATCCACTGTCTTAATCATAGAAACTTTTGACCTGCTTGGATGAATGCTCTTGTAACTACCCTCTTCAGGAGGCAGGAGCCAGGAAAACACAATGTTGATGGGGCCAAGGCCAGGGGTCAGGTCTGTCTGTGGGCCGAGGGAAGAGAGCTGGCTTTTAGGCAAGAGGTGGCAGGTCGCACACCCGCTCAGGTTCCTGTATTTGTTCACCGTTCACGAGAGGGCTGCAGGGGTCTACCCACACCTAGGTCTTGGCTCCAAGCTCCAGGTTCCCCCTCGCCTACCTGCCCTAACCAGAAGCAGAGTGAGACTAACCACCATGCCAATCACCCAGCCACTGTCCCCCAGCCTTGACGTTCCACCCTGACCCCCCTTCTGTAGAGACGACTGAAGAACCTCCCTCCGATGGACCTTGGACACCCCACCCTCCCACTCTGGGGGGAGGAAGGGATCCTGAAAACCAGCTCAGCGAAACCCAAATGTGTCCTGGGCAAAGTCTCCGCAAGTCCTGGCCCGGAGGCTGTGACTGAGGGGCCCCTATCCTCTCCCCGCCTCTCACGGCAGCAGATGCTCTGGGGACTCAGTGTGCAGCCTGGTCCTTCTCCGGCCTCAGGTTCCCTAAGGGATGAGATGGTGCAGGAAAGCAGGGCCAGGCCTTAAAAGGAGCACCGGCTGTGTGAGGGGGCAGCTGAGATCAGGCCCTGGTTGGCTGGCGCAGGCCAGTGGTAGAGCCATCCTGGCCATCATGCACCACACTGAGCGCATACACCCACTGGCTTATGGGGACCCTTAAAACCACACGTGAAGTTAATTACTACCCTGCTTTGTAAATGAGAAAACGGAGAGTGACTTACCCGAGGCCACACAGCCACAGAACACCTGAATTAACTGCAAAATCTTTCTCTTTCTACTGAGCCCGTCTGCTTAAGTAGGTTTCAAAGGTCCAACTCTACATAGAAATGCTCGGCCCTGGCCGGCTTGGCTCAGCGGACAGAGCCTCGGCCTGTGGACTGCAGGGTCCCAGGTTCGATTCCAGTCAAGGGCACATGCCTGGGTTGTGGGCTCGATCCCCAGTGTGGGGTGTGCAGGAGGCAGCCAATCAATGATTCTCTCTCTTCATTGATGTTTCTATCTCTCCCTTTCCCTTCATCTTTAAAATCAATAAAAAGAAATTAAAAAGCCAGCACTGGTTTGGCTCAGTGGATAGAAATAGAAATGTTCACGTCCTGCTGTGAAAGGGGGGAACACACTTTCCCCTACCCTCCTGGGGTCTTTCGGCTGTCGGATCACCAAATAGACTTGAGACAGATTAACAAGAGAAAATGACCAAGTTTAATCTCGTATGTACGTGTGGGAACCCCACATGCATGAGCGGTTCCGAGAAAGGGAAAATGAGGTCCATATGGCATTCTGGGCTAAGGATGAGGTAAGGCGCCTTGGGGCTTCCGAGGGGAGGCAGTTCACACCCAAAACATAAGAGCAGATGCTCAGTAGTTAGAAGTCTGCCCTGCCTCATAGCTAAGTCATAAAAGGTCAGTTCTGGTAATGACTCTTCTGATTGGCAAGGCCCCAATTTAGAGTCTTCCAGGGAGAGGTAACAGTTTCTCGATTGCCTTCAGCTCAAGGTAAGTCACAGGCCCAAGTGGCACATCGCGGGGAGTCCTGCGCTGAACCCCTTCACTGCCTTTTTTCTCTTTCCTCCTCTCCTGAGAGTCGCTGCAAGATGCCCCTCAACCCGGCCCTCCTCCCCTAGGCGGCCAGGCTGTCCCGCGCCCCGTCCCGCGCCCGTCCCGCACCCGCTCCCCCTGCTGCAGAGGCTCCCTCGCCCCCCACTCCGCGCTCCAAGGGAGGGGCACCTGGCTTTGGAGAGGAGGTTTGGTCTTTGGAGAGGAGGTTTGGTCGGATGGGCACCCAGGACCATGGTTAACTTTAGGGGGAGCTGAGCCGGGGACGCGCAGTGGGGGCTTCGGGAAGGGGGTGGGCCCCGGGAGGTCGTAGAAAAAGTGCTTCCCGGTCCCTGCGCCCAGCCGCTGGAAGCGCCTTCAGTTCCTTATCAAATATTAACACATTTCTCCTGGCGCCTCCCAACTAGGAGAATAATTAAGAGCTTGGCCTCACCATTAATCTTTAAACGAAAATCACCCCGGCCGGAAAGACCGGCTCAACCGGGGACCTCGGGTCTCCGGGTGTCCCCAGGCGGGCTCCGGACAAAAGCGCGGGAGGCGGGGAGGCGCGGGAAGGGGGCAGCCCCC
>NW_006285483.1:537799-541019 GCF_000327345.1 Myotis davidii
ACTGCCCTGGTTTGGGATCAGGGTAGCAGCATCGCAAGGTGCTTGAGCCACCAAGGTGCCCGGATTCCTGACTTGGACCATTTTGGCGCGGCCCGGGAGCAGCGCTCTCGCCTCTGGAGAAGCCCGTGGGGACCTCCGGGCGTCTCTGGGGGCTTCAGGGGCCTCGGGGGCCTCAGAGGCCTCGGGGTGTCTCTGGGAGCTTCGGGGGCCTCGGGGACTTCGGGGGCCTCGGGGGGCCTCGGGACGCCTAGGGTTGGGGCGGGCCGTGGAGGTAGCCTGGGAGCGAGGACAATTTAGGATGCGCGTTAGTGTGCGCTGACTCCAGCGTCCCCACTCGGAGGGTTGCGTCTCTTTCCCAGGCAGTGGCCGCTGATCCTCTGTCCCATTTCGTTTTCTCTTTCCTCCCAGGCTGCTCCCTAAGAACTTAATTTCCAAGCAGAACAAAGACCCTTCTTTCAAGAGAGTGAAGAGGCCCCTAAGTTACCGTGAGTGTCCATGTGATGCCCAGAACAGGAGGAGGGTGGGGCGGGGGGCAGAATTGAGAAATGAATTGCAAAGGGGCTCCATGAGAGCGCAATCTGCGGTGTCGGGGGTGGGGGTGGGGGGGGGTCCTGTGGAGCCACCCGCCACCCCTGAGATGAGAGGGAAAGAAGAGATGGTGTCGGAATGGAGCCCTTGTTCTCTCTTGCGCCAGGATCTCCCGACGAGTTTAGGGAGAGAGAGCTCCCTGGAGGGAAGCCTAGCCTTTGGGGCGACGGGGCATGTAAGACAAGGTTAACCAATAGCCTCAGCTCCACCACTCCCTCTCTCTCGGGAGGGTGCGGAGCTGTGCGTCCCCGCGGCAACGCCTCTGGTCTCCTTCGAGGCTCTGACAGCTCTCCTCTCTCCTCCTCTCACTGCGCATGGGGTGCGGGCCTCCGTGGCAGTTTGGGAATCTCAGACTTGGGTGAGGAAGAGGGATGGGGAGCCAGGCAGTGGGCCGGGGCCCCCCTCCATCAACAGGAAGCCCCCATTTTCTGATCTAGGCCCTTTCCCTGCTGTTGTCAACTGCTCACCCCCCACCAGCCTTTGAACCTAGGCTCGGGACCTCTGAAAAGGGATTGCCTCCCCAAGAATACCTGGGTAAAGGGGCTTCCTCCTTGGGTAGAGCTTCCCCCCGGCCCCCTCTCCTGGCCCAGGATCACTCAGCCCCAGGAGCACCTTTGATCTTACGGAGGCAGAGGGCCCCCTCAGGCTCCAGGCTCGGGGGCCTATTGTCTTCACTGCTTTAGACCTGAATCACCAGTCTGGCCCTGGGAGGGATTTCCCCAAGGGCCTTTTTTGGGGAAGTGGATGGTGGTTCACAGGGCTATAAATCCTTCAGGACTGTGGACGTGCAGGGCAGGGCGGGCGAAGCCTATTCCTGGGAATGAGGTCTACCTCAGAGGGTCCAGTGACCCCAGGCCAGCCCCACCTGGCAGGAGAGAGACTTGGAAACATTTGTGGGGTTAAGGGGCTTTTGATCAGCGACTCTCAATTTACTTCAAAACCCATTGCATTGGAGCCCCCAGGGGAGAGGAGTGTGGGAGGGGGAGCTGCTCCCTAGGTAATTATGCTCTTCTCAGGTCGGTGCACCCCTATTGTGTTTTGGGGCCAGCAAGATGGGGAAGGAGAGCCCGGCTGGAGTGGCTCAGTTGGTTGAGCATCATCCTGTGCACCAAAAGGTTGCAGGTTTGATTCCTGGTCAGGGCACATACCTGGGTTGCGATTTTTAAAAAATATATATTTTAAATTTTATTTTTTTTTTACAGAGAGGAAGGGAGAGGGATAGAGAGTTAGAAACATCGATGCCTCCCTCTCCCCCTCCCCCACCCCCTTTTCTCTTAGGATATCTTGGATGAGGATTAAAAAAAAAAAACTTGGGCAGGTGAGGAGGTAAAAGATGGGCATCACTACCCTGGCTGGGTAGCTCAGTTGGTTAGAGATAGGCCAAACCGGTTAGGGCCTGGGTTGTGATTTTTGATCCCTTGTTGGAGAATGTTCAGAAGGCAGCCAATTGATCTCTCTCTCTCTCTCTCTCCCTCTCTCTCAAAATCAATTTTAAAATGTTGGAGAGAGAGAGAGAGAGAGAGAGAGAGAGAGAGAGAGAGAGAGAGAGAGAGAGATATCTTGGATGAGGATTAAAAAAAAAAAACTTGGGCAGGTGAGGAGGTAAAAGATGGGCATCACTACCCTGGCTGGGTAGCTCAGTTGGTTAGAGCCTCACACCAAGGTTGTGGGTTTAATCCTTGCTCTTCCTCTGACTCAGGGGCAACCTTGGGCAACCTTCCTATTCCTCTCTTTTTGCAACTTCCTCATCTCTAAGGTGGGGATGGCAATCTCTGCCCTTCTGACCTCTGCCAGTAAAGTTATTGGGCTCGCTGTGAGCCTGCCCCTCCCAGCCCACACTTCACAACTGTCCTGGTGTCTGGGTGTCACGCTGACCCGAGACGGATGCAGAGCTGAATCACAGTTCTCATCCTCTGAGGATCTGCACGTACAAGGCCCTTCCAGGAACAGGAGGGGGGCAGCGGGCAAGCCAGAGGGCTTGGCGGTCAGACAACCGTGGGGTCACATCTGGTCGCCTCCACTTGCTCTGATGTCAGCAGAGCCTCAGTTTCCCTCATCTGTAAAATGAAAGCCATACCCCTCACTTCCTCTTAGGTTACTGTGAGCATTCAGTGAGCTGAAGCCAGGTGGGACACATTAGTACACGTGACCATGACCTCTCAGTGGAGGTCCCTCCTCCTGGATTAAACCTGACCTGAGGCAGGTGTGGATGTAACATCAGGTGGCTGGCGACATGGGGCTGAGTCCAGGGAGGGGCCCTGGCATCATGGTTCTTCCTAGATTCCAAGGCTTAGGGCGGGGTGAGCAAGGCTGAAGGGCAAGAGGGAAACCCCAACTGCAAGGGCCCTGGAAATGTGAGTTTCGGACTCAGCCCTTCCTGGGACTCCAATTGGCAGAGTGGGGCGGAGGCACCTGTCTCAGCACTGTACTCGTGGTATCCACAGGTGAGAGGAAGGATAGAACATATCTCAAAACAGAAAACCACCTGCGGTCAAGGGGTGACATGGGCAGACAGAGTGTGTAGCAAAAACTTCTAATGGGCTTTGGCATGACACCGCCCTGGTTCACATCCCAACCTGGACACTTACCCTTCAGTGTTCTGATCAGCAAAATGAGAACAAAGACACCCCCC
>NW_006285483.1:541080-549061 GCF_000327345.1 Myotis davidii
CCCCCCCGCCCCCCGCCCATAGGTATGGTTAGGATTTAACTAGATGATGCTGGGTAAAGGGTCTGGTAGAGGGCGAGGCACTTAGAAAGCTCAATAAAGCTCAGCTGTAATCACTGTGAGGGCAACAGAGGTATATGCCCGTGAATATTACAGGAGCCCAGGGCAGTGGCACCTCACCCAGCTGGAGGTGGGGAATCTAAGGAAGCTTCCTGGAGGAGGTGAGCTGAGTATTAGAAGACTAGCTGTTAATCCCCCAAAGGAAGGGAAATCCAGGCAGAGGAAACAGAATGAGAAAAGGCGTGGAGGTGGGCTGGGTGGGTAGGAGCATCATGTGAGAGGGGAGAGTGCTGAGAGGAAACTGGAGAGGTATTTGGCACCAGATGGGTAGGATTTGTTAGTTGGGATTAGAAGGCTGGACTGATCTGTTCTTCGATAAGGGGTAGATATCAAGATCCTGATTTTATAGGCCAGGAAACAGCTGCAGCCACTCGGCCCTAGAAAGGGACTGGGATCCTCGAGTTACAGAGAGGAAGCTGAGGCTCAGAGAGGGCAGTGACTCACCCAAGTTGCCCAGCAAGGAGAGAAAAGAGCTGGGATTTGAACCCTGGTCTCCCTCACCCCGTTGTTCTTTCCATGCCATCTCATTCCCCGAAACACACCTTTCTTCCATGGGGACCCCCATCCCCCAGCTCCCCTTGCTTTCTGCAGTCTATTTCTATTAGTAGATAAGTAGGTTTGCAGAGACTGCAGTTTTTGCATCCCTGGATATTGAGATTAAACCCACATGTAATACAAGGTTTACCAATAGCCTCAGCTCCACCACTCCCCAACCTGGATCCCTGCCATAGCCTAGCAAAGACAAGAAAGCTCCTTTCCTGCCAGCGTCTGTGGAGGCTGCAGTCCCTCTTCCCCCACCTTCAAACCTACCTTCTTTCTCTGCTCTGTGGAGAGAATCCCGCGGCAGCAAAAACAGGGGGACAGAGAGAGTGCTGGGGGCCCTCATGGGGAAAGACAAGGGCTTCCTTATTAGAGGGGCTGGCAGGCACTTCCGCCCCTGAACATTTTGAAGTAATAACAGCAGGAACAAGCACGGAATAATCCGGCTCCGGAGAGGACATATGTTCTGTTCCTGCCCTGCAGAGCTCAGGAAAACTCCCCCATGGCTCTCCCGCCCCTCTCCGTGTCTCAGCCACCGGGAGCCCCGGCTGACAGCAGCAGGAGGCTGAGATCTGACAGCGCTCCCTTGCATTTTCCAAGGGTATTCATTTACATTCTGGCTTTGTAGTGGAAGGACCTCTAAGGAGGGCGATGAAGGTGCAACCAGGTGGGGAGAAAAGGGAAGAGCCACGCAGGCAGACTTGGGGGGAAGGGGGGACAGTCCCTACTCCATGAATGCTGTGGCAACAGCTTCTTTGTGGGTGTGCGGCACGTGAGCATGGCGAGGGGGTGGGGATGGGGAGAGGGGGGTGTTGTAGTTTCCTTTTCTCTGATTATCCAGATAATATCTACTCAATGTAGAATATTTGGGAAGAAGCAAGGGGGAAGAGTGACCAATAACCTTGTCTTCTAAAGGCAATCATTTTATAATTTGACATAGTTTTAAGGGAAAAAAAATCTTAAGGAAATAACCTTAATTCATCCGTTTCATTTTTCAGTCTTCCCTTTTAGTCTTTATCAATATGCAAAACACTATTGACATAGTGAACAACTTAGCGTCCTGCTTTTTAACCTTCACATTTTACTGTAAACATGAGTCCGCGTTACCTCACAGCCTCCACAAATGTCACCTTGCAGCTTCACAATGTGCCCAGTGTTAAAAAAACAAAAATAAAAAACACCAAAAATTCAACTGAGTAAATCTGAAGCTCTAATGGGCTTTATTAAGCAATTCATGAATTGGGGTCTTAGAAAAAGTTCCCCTCCCCCAACCTTTCCCCTTTGGCAACCATCAGCTTGGTCTCTATTATCTGTAGATCTGTTTCTGTTGTGTGTGTGTGTTTTAAATATATTTTTATTGATTTCAGAGAGGGAGAGAGAGAGAGAGAAACATCAATGATTCTCATCATTGCTTGGCTGCCTCCTGCATGCCCCCCACTGTGGATCGAGCCCGCAACCGGGGCATGTGCCCTTGACCGGAATCGAACCCGGGACCCTTCAGTCCGCAGGCCGATGCTCTATCCACCGAGCCAAACAGGCTAGGGCTGTTGTGGTTTTTTTTAATTGATTTAATTATTTTTTAGATTCCACATAAAAGTGAAGTTGAGCCCTAGCCGGTTTGGCTCAGTGGATAGAGCGTCAGCCTGGGGACTGAAGGGTCCCAGGTTCGATTCTGATGAAGGGCATGTACCTTGGTTGCAGGCACATCCCCAGTAGGGGGTGTGCAGGAGGCAGCTAATCAATGCTTCTCTCTCATCGATGTTTCTAACTCTCTATCCCTCTCCCTTCCTCTCTGTAAAAAATCAATAAAATATATTTTTTTTAAAAAAAGTGAGGTTGAACAGCATTTGTCTTTCTCTGTCAGACTTATTTCACTTAGCATAATACCCTCTAGGTCCACCCCTGTGGTCACAAATGGCAAGTTTTCATTCTTTTTCATTGCTGAATAATATTCCATCCTGTATACTATCATGTCCATCTATTGATGGTCATCTAGGTTGCTTCTATATCTTGGATATTATTAGCAATGCTGCAGTAAACATAGTGGTACATATATCTTCCCAAATTAATGTGTTTGTTTTCTTTGGATAAATACCCAGAAGAATAATTTCTGGGTTATGTGGAAGTTCTAGCTGTAAATTTTTGAGGAATCTCCATATTGTTTTTCATAGTAGCTGCACTAATTTACAATCCCACCAACAGTGTAGGAGTGTTCCTTTTTCTCCACATCCTTGCGAGCACTTCCTACTTGTTGATTTATTGATGATAGCCATTCTGACAGGTGTGAGGTGATATCTCATTATGATTTTAATATTCATTTCCCAGATGATTAGTGATTTTGAGCATCTTTTCATTTGTCTGTTGGCCATCTGGATGTCCTCTTGGGAGAAATGTGTATTCAGATCCTCTGTCCATTTTTTAAAAATATATTTTATTGATTTTTTACAGAGAGGAAGGGAGAGAGATAGAGAGCTAGAAACATCGATGAGAGAGAACATCGATCAGCTGCCTCCTGCACACCCCCCACTGGGGATGTGCCCGCAACCCAAGTACATGCCCTTGACCGGAATCGAACCTGGGACCCCTCAGTCCGCAAGCTGACGCTCTATCCATTGAGCCAAACCGGTTTCGGCCTCTGTCCATTTTTTAATTGCATTGCTTTTGGGGAGGGGTGTTTGCTGTTAAAATTGTATGAGTTATTTTTAGATTTGGATATTAACCTCTTTGTTAGATGTATAATTTGAAAATATCTTCTCCCCTTCAGCAGGCTCTCTTTTCGTGTTGTTAATGGTTTCCTTTGCTGTGCAAAAACTTTTTAAATTAGTGTAGTCCCATTTGTTTATTTTTTCTTTTGTTTCCCTTGCTCAAGGAGATATATCCAAAAAGATAGTAATAAGAGCACCATCAGAGAGTTTCCTGCCTTTGTTTTTTTTCTATGAGTTCTATAGTTTCAAGTCTAACATTTATGTCTTTCATCCATTTTGAGTTTATTTTTGTATATTTCTTTTTTTGCATGTGTCTGTACAGTTTTGCCCACACCACTTATTAAAGAGACTGCCTTTCCCCACTGTTTATATTTGCCTCTTTTGTCATGGATTAATTGACCATATAAACAAGGATTTATTTCTGGGCTCTCTATTCTGTTGATCTATGTATCTGTTTTTATGCCAGTACCATACTGGTTTTTTGTTTTTGTTTTTGTTTTTTTTTATTAAAAATATATTTTATTGATTTTTCACAGAGAGGAAGGGAGAGAGATAGAGAGTTAGAAACATCGATGAGAGAGAAACATTGATCAGCTGCCTCTTGCACATCTCCCACTGGTGATGTGCCCGCAACCCAGGTACATGCCCTTGACCGGAACCGAACCCGGGACCCTTCAGTCCGCAGGCCGACGCTCTATTCACTGAGCCAAACCGGTTTCGGCAATACTGTTTTAATTATTGTAGCTTTGTAGTATAGTTTGAAGTCAGGGAGCATGATACCTCTCACTTTATTCTTTCTCAAGATTTCATTAGCTATCCAGGGTCTTTTGTGGTTTCATATAAATTGTAGGATTGGTTCTAATTCTGAGAAGAATGCTATTTTCATAGGGATTGCATTGAATCTGTATATTACTTTAGGTGGTAAGGACATTCTAACAACATTAACTCTTCTAATCCATGAACAAGATTTATCCTTCCATTTGTTTATATCTTCTTAAATTTCTTACTTCACTGTCTTACAGTTTTCAGAGTACAGTTTACACCTTTTTGGCTAAATTTATCCAGAGGTATTTTATACTTTTTGATGTGATTGTAAATGGGTTTGTTTTCTTAATTTCTTCTTCTGATTGTTATTGGTGAATAGAAATGCAATAGATTTCTGTAGGTTGATTCGGTATCATCCTTCAACTTTACTGAAGTCATTTATTAGTTCTAATGATTGAGAGTTTTTTATCACAAGAGGATGTTGAATTTTTTCATATGCTTTTTTCTGCATCTGTTGAAATGATCATATGGTTTTAGTCCTTTATTTTCTTAATGTAATATATCACATTGATTGATATATGGATGCTCAACCACCCTTGCATGCCTGGGATGAATCCCACTTGGACATAGTGTATAGTCCCTTTAATTAATTGTTGAATCTGTTTTGCTAACATTTTTGCTGGTAATTTTTGCATCTATGTTCATCAAGGATATTAGCCTGAATTTTCTTCTTTTGTAATGCCTTATCTGGTTTTGGTGTCAGGATAATGCTGGCATCATAAAATGAGTTTGAAAGTGTTCCTTCCTCTTCAATATTTGAAACACTTTAAGAAATATAGGTATTGCCTGTCTGGCATGGCTCAGTGGTTGAGCACTGACCTATGAACCAGGAGGTCAGGTTCTATTCCTAGTCAAGGCACATGCACCGGTTTTGGGCTTCATCCCCAGTGTGGGATATGCAGCCAATCAATGAGTCTCTCTCATCATTGATGTTTCTCTCTCTCTCCCTCTCCTCCTTTCCCTCTGAAATCAATCAATAGACATATATATTTAAAAATAAATATAGGTATTAATTCTTCTTTACGTGTTTTGTAGAACTCATCTGTGAAGCTCTCTGGTCCTCGACTTTTATTTGTTGGGAGGTGTTTTGTTTTTTTTTATTACTGCTTTAATTTCACTGCTAGTAATTGGTGTTTTTAGATTTTTTATTTCTTTCTGGTTCAATCTTGGAATGTTATATACTTCTAAAAATCTATTCATTTATTTAGATTATCAAATTGGGGGATATAATTGCTCATAGTATTCTTTAATGATTTTTTTAAAATTTCTGTGGTGTCAGGTGTAACTTCTCTTTTTTTCATTTATGATTTTATTTATTTGGGCTCTCACTCTCTTTTCCTTGATGAGTTTGTCTTTTATTTATCTTTTCAAAGAACCAGCTTTTAGTTTTATTGATATTTTCTGTTGTTTTTTTATTTTGTTTATTTTCATTCTGATCTTAAAATTTTCTTCCTTCTGTTTAATTTGGGTTTTTTTGTCCTTCTTTTTCTAATTCCTTTAGGTATAAAGTTGGATTATTTGGGATTTTTCTTTAGGTAGGTTTGTATAGCTCTGAACTTCCCTCTTAGAACTGCTTTTGCTGCATCCTATAAATTTTGAAAAGTTGTGTTTTTATTTTCATTTATTCAAGATAGTTTCTGATTTTTTGTTTGATTTCCTCTTTGATTCACTGGTTGTTTAGTCTCCACATATTTGTATTTTTTCATGCCATTATGATGAAAAGGATGCTTGATATGATTTCAATCTTCTTGAATTTATTGAGGCTAGTATGGCCTAAATCAGGCATGTTAAACAAGTAACGTTGAAGATCTAATTGTCTTTATTCAGCAATTTTTCTATTGGGTAGCACCCCATCTAACAACTAGAAGGGTACTGTGGGGGATTTTACAAAATGAAAGGTTGTTATAGGAAGAAGGATCGGGCAAGGGAGCTAGTAACAAAAGCAAAGAAAGGATTATTTTGAGGCCAGGACATCTTTTTCTTTTCGGTTGGAGGGAGCCTTCCTGGTGGTTGACCAGAAAATTCCAAACTGGTGCAATAAGATTACATTCCTGTGAGATGTTGAAACTGCACTTAAATCAAGTATTAAATCTAGGTTTGGTTATAATGGGCTTTTAGCATGAGGGATGGCAATTTGGGCCTGTGATTTTCTCTTTAGCAGGCAATATCCCATCTGGCAAGTAGAGAGGCACTCCAAAGAGTTGTACACAGTGGAATGTTTTTGTAAGCAGAAAGAGGTGGGATTAAGAGAGTGGATTATTTCAGGCAGGAGGTCTTATGCAGAAGTGTCTGATCAGGAAATTCCAGGCTGATTGGTTTAAAATTCTACTCCTGGAAAAGGCTGAAACTGAATTAGGTTAGTTATTAAATTTTGGTTTAATGATAAGGCTTAGCAAAAGTGACTTCATTTGTCCTGTTTCTTTCTTCCTTTTTTTTTTTTTAAACACCAGATTGTGTCATCAGCTCACTTTCCATGGAAAGTAACAATGCAGGAACATCTTCCCAGTGGAGGGGCAGGGCCACAGGCTGGGGAAGGAAACCAGGGTCCCAGTTTCTCTCCCCGGCTCCTCACAGAGCAGAACTACCATCAGCTCATGAAAATAGTTTGGAGGTGGGATAAGGATGAAGGCAAAAGATTTGGGAGGCCACCCTTTAAGGGCCCCTCAGAGGCCGTTTGGAGAATCTGAACCCAAACGGAGTTCTAACTCTTTGCTTTCTGATGTTCCTGTAAAACAGGGAGAGAGAGTGTGTGTGTGTGTGTATGTGTGTGGTGGTGGTGGTGGTGGTGGTGGGGGTGGTGGAGTAACAGGGGTGTTTCTGTAGATTTGCAGGGCAGAGAGGTCACCGAAAGGGGACTGGGCCTAGAGCAGGCCTGCCTCAGGCCGGCCAGTAGTGTGTGGGTTCATGCAGGAAAGATTTCACAATATGAGTCCAGGTGATTTCGAGAGCATGTTTATTAAAGCTGGGAACAGTGAGACAAGGAAAGGCTTAGTGTAGAAGAAGCCACAAGAGAGCATCTAGGCGGTTCTCAGCTTTGGCTCAACAGAAACGTTATAGGAAAGAAGTGGGCCATGCTGGGCTGCGTGGACTCACTGAGAAGTAGAAGTCACAGTGACAGAAGTGAGCCATGGTGGCGCTGCCGTTAGCTCACTGAAAAGTCAGAGAAAAAGGGGCCTTGGAGACAAGTTCAGGGGTAAGCCCAGGACAAGCTACCGCTGCCCATTGCTCCCTCAGTTGCAAGTCTCATGGGGACCCTTAAGAGTTTAGGAAAGAAAAGTAGAGATGCACAAATGAGAGGGAAGAAAGCCGTGGGCATGCTCCGGAGAGAGCCCGAGCTGGGTCTTTTTCTTGAGGGTTCTTACCTGTTTTCTAAAGATAGGAATTTTAGGGGAGAGCTTCAATAGGATATTGCATCAGCTTTATGCTGAAGTGCCAACATGAGATTTATTCCCCTGACTTCATCTGTCCTTGGGTGTGGCTGGCACACATGGCACTCACTTGATTTCTGTTATCTGTCTCCCTGAGTAGGGTGATTTGTGCTCTCTACCCTCCGTTGGGGAGAAGTGTAAACCATTTACTCTTCGTGCCCTTGGTTAGGGAAGATAAGATTTTGTGATTTACTACATGGCTATAAACTGCTTAGCTGTTCAACTTCCTGTCTCAGTTTCCCTTTTCCATTTGTCCTGGCTTACTAACCTGTCTGTCTCAGAGAGGGTGTGAGAAAAATGAGTGCCTGTGGGTGCCTCCTCCCAGCATTGTATTTGCACAATGGCGCCCTCTGCTGCCCCCGCTCT
>NW_006285483.1:549097-552119 GCF_000327345.1 Myotis davidii
CATTTACAGTTTGGAAGGTCTTCCTCCTGTCCATCCTTCCCAAGTCTTTCATTTGTGGGGAGCGCATCATTTAACGATAATAAAATAGCAAACAGAGAACTGGAAAGCAAATCTTTAGGTCCACCCTATCCCTGATACCCAGAACTTCAGCTCGCTCCCAGAGACTTTCCGATACTACTACCATTTGCAACCTCTTTTAAGACCTGAACTCCTATCTCTTAGGTATCAGAGGGAAAACGGAGACAAGCCACTGAGAATGTGTCAGAAACTCCTCTAACGACCCCACCTTACCTACTTCTTTCAGGTGTTACCCCAGCTCCCCCCATGCCCTGGAGAAGGATGTGGGTGTCAGAGCTGCAGAAAGAGGCTGAGATTTAGCAAGTCTGCATAGATAACTCACTTCCCCACTCCGTAGGTCCTGTGGGAGGGTGAGACAAACGACCCTGCCTCCTCCCTTATTCTGGCAAACCAGGAGGTGGGGGACAGTGGCTCTGCCATAGCAGGTAACCCCTAAGTTAACCTGAAGTGCAGTTCAAGTTTAATGAGCTTTAATGGTTGGGTGGGCTTCATGGCTGTGGAACTTGTGAAGTTTCAGAGGGGCTGCACTTGGTTTAATATTCTGAAATGCTTAACGACTTTTGAACCAAGGGCCTAGCGTTTTCATTTTGTAGCGGATACGGGGTGAGGGTGGGTGGGTGATGTGCAGTCTCCTGGCTGGCTGTCCACCCTCTCAGGGCTGGCCGAGAAGCAGCCAGACAGTGGTGTTCCGGACAACAACCCGGGCCCAGCAGCCCCTTGTGGAGCCCTGGGCTGGCTCAGGTTCTGATTTCTCAGAGGAAATGCTCCCTTGCTCGCAACCCAGGGCACCACATTGCTCCCTCCCCAGCAGCCAGCTCTTTGGCATGTGGGCTGCTGAGGCCCTGTGGGCTGTGCACCTAGTCCAGCCCATGCACTGTTGCCATGTGGGCCAGACTGGGCTGGGAGCCGTGCCTGGCAGTGCTGGACACTGTCAACTGGGCACTTGCTGCAGGCTCAGCTCACCTGGAACCTTCTGGGTGGCAACTAGTATCTGGTCTCCCTCTGGGCTTCACACTGTGCCCCAGACTGAAGACAAGAAGGCAGGAGAAGGCCGCAGAAAAATGCTCAGGGGCAGAGCAGGAGCTGAGGAGCAGCAGGCCCTCCCGGGGCTCGGGGAAGCACAGTGTGCCTTCCGGCTGCTCAGTGCTCTCTTTTCTGAATTGGGCCCTGCTGCAAGGCGCTGCATCTGGCTTCTCCGTGCTTCCCAGCGTCACCACATTAGGATCACACACATGTTCTTCTACCTCAATCCCGGGTGCCCCAGTGGTGGGTTTCTTCTGGTTCGTATGCGGACACTCGGGCTGTCGATCTTTTGATCTGATGAGAGGGCTCTCACCTTGGCCTCCTTCCGGTGGCCTCTGCCGTGGCCCCTCAGGTTCCCTCATTCTGCCAGGCCTGCTGGATGGACTTGGATTCATGTTTTTCCCCAGTAACAGCATGGCACAGCTGTGGCTCAACTCTGTGATGAGAAGCTGAAGCAGCATTCTGGCTCATTGCCCGCAGGCCCAGCGGGTGAGGAGGCACCTGCACTTCCTCAGGCCCCCATCTGTCCCCTGGGTCTGACTGGCAGTCCCTTCCTCGCCGGGTGGTATTCATGTGCTTGTGCCAGGCCAGCCAAAGGGTGGCGTGTTGGCCCTAAGGTAGTATGATCCCTCTTACTGTCCCCCCGCCCCCAGAAGGATTATGTTGTTGAGAACCCTGGAGTGGTTGTTTATTAATTACCATGGTAATCAGAGCTGTTTGGGTCTGACAGAAGGGACCTCCATTATCACCAGGTCCTGGGTGAATGAAGTGGAGAACAAGGAACAGGGAGGAGGATGTTGGAGTGAGTTGAACACCAGAAGTTTGTCTTTGGGGGTGTTAGCACTTTCTCATGCCTTCTCTGACCCTCTGTCTTCCCATATGCCTAATGGGTTTGCTAATACCCACTTTACCTTTTGGGGTCACTATGATGCCCAAGGTGACACTAGTTATTAATCTGTTGCCATGGGGGCCACAGTATGGGGCTCACATGTTGGGGTGGAGTTAGACTTTTTCAACTGCTGGTGGACTGCCCACTCCTGCCCCCACAGGTGTGTTCCTTCAACAGGCTGAGCATCACTGCCTGTCTTCATTCATCCAGGTTGTACCAGCAGGCATCCCGGATCAGGAGAGGGAGCGGGCTTCAAGAGTCGAGCAACATGACTCACTATCCACCCTTTTGCCTTCACGTGTACCTCATCCCTCTCCCAATCTGAACTGAGGTTTGACTGATGCTGAGGAGATATGACTGGGCACTGGGCTACCATAATGGTCACCCATGGGGTTCTGGGGCAACAGGACATGGTAGGTCCAGTGTAGGCTTGGTCCCGGGCACCAATGCAGCCACCTGTCTGCTCCTTCTGGCATCCGACTGGCCCCTCTTTTCTGGACTAGTTTCTGCCCTCGTAGTTCTACCCAGTTTCTTCATGCTGCCCAACATCACTGCCATCACGATTATGATAAATTCACTGGGCAACCATGCCATTGACTCCTTCAAGGGCAAGACTCTAGACTCCAAGTTGCAGAGCCCTTTACTGGGGATCCCGGATCTCCCCTGCCTGCCTGGACATTGGGTGAGGAGAGCAGTCGTGGGGATCCATGAAAATTGGTGGTCATCCAGAGTGGAGGCATCTTTACTGCAAGGAATGTGTATGAGAGGAACCCCAGGGATTGTCTTACCGCGCACCCCCCTCCACTTCAGGTAGCTGGCCCTGCTGGTTTGGATGCACATGGGAAGGAGAATTGAGTTCCTGGAAAGTGAGGGGCTCTCCCCAGTTGTGCGGGGAACCATACAACTCATACGACAAGTGTGAAGAGGGCAGTGGAGATGCCTGTCGTGCGTGAAGGCCTACTGCTTCCAGAATGGCGCACAGGAATTGAGTACTGTCCACTTTCTGGGCCTCCAGGCCCCTGGACAAATACT
>NW_006285483.1:552150-553776 GCF_000327345.1 Myotis davidii
AGGATCTCTGGGGGAATTCCAGTTTAAACCTGCGGAGGCAGACAAGCATCCGTACAGATTAATAGTCCGGTCTGGACGATGCCCGGGTTAGGAATAGCAGCTGCAGGCTAGGACTGCCGTCTGTTCTCTGGCGGCAGGGCTCTGGGCGCTTCAGCACCACGGGCTGGACAGCGCCTCTGGGGCAGGCGGGCGGCTCCTGCCAGAACTTCTCGGGGGTGTCTGACCCGACAAAGAAGGGAAGGCTGTTAGAGATAGAGATGATTTTGGGCCGCTAGAGGGCGAGCGCAGGTGGTGCGAGAATCCTTAACAGGTTGGGATCTTTGGGCCGGGAGGAGGCGCAGGGCTGCGTCTATGTGTAACACCCCCGCCCTGACTCTGACCGCTCAAGACCGGTCACAACTCGCCTGTCGGGACTTATCTGTGACCAGTGCACGCCCCAAGACCTCTGCACCCAAAGCCTCTTTTTAATTTTAATTTAAAAAAATATATTGATTTCAGAGAGGAAGGGAAAGGAGAGACAGAAACATCAATGATGAGAAAGAATCTTGACCGGCTGCCTCATGCACACACCCTACAGGGGACGGAGCCCAGGATCCGGTCCTGTCCCTGACCAGGAATTGAACTGTGACCTCTTGGATCATAGGTCCACACTCAACCACTGAGACACACCACCAGGCTGGACCCAGAACCTTTAGAGCTGGGTCTGCCTAGCTTGGGGACCCCCATTCTGGGCCCCACTCCACATGGGACCCTTCAAAACTTCTAGGAGAATCTGGTTGGGAAGTCCTGATTCCTTTAATTTCTATTTGTCCTAAGGAGATCTATGTGGACTTGCAAGTGGGAGAGAGTGTGAGGGGAAAAAAGTGTGGAGCTGTGGGTGGCAGGATGAGTGTGTTCGTGAAACAACGGTGACCTGCACTGTTTGTACTTTCCAGTTCTCCTGGGACTGTGGATAATGCAGTTATTCTCTATCCTTTCATTGTTTGGAAGTTCTCTTTGAAGTCTAACTGTAGGACAGACTGTCATTGTCTGGAGTTGGGGAACGGATACCATGTCACAACTACAAAATAACATGCAGGGAGCTGGGAATCAATTATTGGGACCACTCCACCAGAACCTTAGGCCTCCTTTTATTGACTCCCACCAGCAACTTGAACACCTGAACACGGGCGGGAAAACGGGAGGGGGGCAGATGAGAACATGGCAG
This sequence comes from Myotis davidii, assembly GCF_000327345.1. Taxonomy (NCBI): domain Eukaryota; kingdom Metazoa; phylum Chordata; class Mammalia; order Chiroptera; family Vespertilionidae; genus Myotis; species Myotis davidii. The sequence goes on from NW_006285483.1 coordinate 553,358, forward strand.
TCGGTCACCTGAAATCCCCATGGGGGGAGGGGCAGGAATAGAGGTGTTAGAACTGCAGAGAGAAGCTGAGATTTAGGAAGGCTGCGCAAAGAGCCTGACCTTATCAACCCTGGACTCCGATAAGGGCAATGTGTAGCCCTAATGGGCTGATTAGATTGATCCGCCCGCCCCATCATGGCATTGAGGGAAGGTGCAGGGCAGGGGCTCAGGCCCTAGTTAGTAACTCAAAAGCTCCAGATTAAACTTTCGTCAGACTAATGTAGGTGGCCTCCACCCTCTGGGGCTGACAGGGAGCGTGGGGCGATAGTCACTGGGGAACTGCCCCTGGACAGCCAATTGCATTTGGAGTCCTCGCTAGCGTGAGCCTTGCTTTCGTCCAGACACACTTGCCCATCTGTCGTCTGCTTCCTCGCCGCGCT
>NW_006285483.1:553791-558012 GCF_000327345.1 Myotis davidii
GCGAGGTGCGAGGTGCGAGGTGCGGCGGCCCAGGTCCGGACTTAACTCCTGCCTGCCTGTGAGGTGGGACAGCCTTGTCTTCTCCGTTAGGTCTGGAGCGAGCGCGGCTGCACCAGGGCCGATCGCTACCTGGAGCGCCCTCTGGCGGTGATGGGCGTCAGGCCTGGCGTCTCCGCGCGACTCAGGGTCTTAGGAGTTAGCCCCAGGATTGGCTTGTCTGAAATGCGCTGGACAGCGCCTGCCAGGGCCCGTAGCTCTGAAAACGACTGCGCCAGGCTATTACCTCGCCTCTCCATGTTGGCACTGCTCAGTCTGACGCTAAGGAGGCGCGAGACAGTTGCTAGGATGGGCACGGTGGAGGTCCAGGGGAGCCAGGTGCCACCATGGGCATCCGCATCAGTGCAGACATTGCTGGGCCTGGAGTCAGACCTGTCATTCTTCTCGGAACTAGCCACTGCCCAGAGGAGTTGGGCTGGTCTTCCGTGGCTTCTTGATGTTCCTCAATTTCATCGCCATCACAGCTGAGCCACCTTCTGTCCTGGGCATTGGAGCAGGAGGGGTGAGGCTGTCCATGGAAGCTGGGGGTCTCCCAGAGGGGAGGGCGGGCTGTTTTTTACTGCGTAGAATGTGCCTGGGAGGAATCCCAGGAATTTTTTTTTTTGCTGGAATCATTATTCCTGGACCCGAAGTTCAGTGTGGATTCAGTGTGGTTTGGATGTGGGTGGGGTGGTGTTGAACCCCTAAAAATTGTGGAAACTTTCTGTGGCCTCAGCCTCCAAACACAATTCACAAGAAAAGTTTGGAGAGGGCAGTGGTGATATCCATAATGGGCGAATTTCCACCGGTGCCAGACAGGGCACGGGATTCAAGGGTGGTGTGACAAGTCACTCACCTCCCTGGCCTTCCCAGATAAGCACAGACCTGCTGAGATACTTCTGATTGAAACCAGCGGTACCCACAATTGTTGAGGAATACAAAGAACACTGCAGATTATTGGGTCATTGTGGATGCGTCTTGGATTTTGCCCGGGCACCTGGTTGGAGGCTGGAGGTAGGGACAGTAGTGCAGGGAGGCAGCCAGGGGGGAAGCTGACGGCTCAGCACTGAGGACTGGACAGCGTCCTCCGAACAGCCTGGCGCAGCCAAAGGAAGGCTGGATAGTCACTCACACCCAGGGCCGGCACAGCTCAGAGGCTGACTTGGGGCCTGGGACCTGTGCTCATGGGGTCTGGACTGGAGCTCCAGGAGAGCTACAGAAATATTTTAGATATCATGGAAACAACTCTTTGTAGTGCTTCAGATTATAAACCTTTTAATACATGGTCTCCTCTTTGCCTCACAACAGATAGGGAATATAGGTCTGGATATCTAATAGATGAGGGAGCTCAGAGAGGATAATCAATGTTTCCAAGTCACACAGCCAGGGAGGGGTTTGAGCTAAGACTAGAATGGCTGCCTTGGTTGTTAGCAGGTGCATTTCCACAGATTTTGAAAGTCATGGGGGACCCTTGTATTGGGATCCTGAGGGCTGATGAGCCAACAAAAGGGGGAAGCACTTAGGGTGAGGGCACCGCTCACATGGGGCCATGCTCAGGGCTTTGAGGAGGAGGGGGGGCTCCCAATTAAGTGTGAATTTGTCTATTCCTAAAGCCTGAGGTGGCATTCAAGGCTCATCAGAGCTCACCTATCTGGATGCAGTAGGACAGGATTCCCACCTTTGGGCCAGAAATCACTCTTCTCTTACCTGGTTAATCTGCCCCACCCTGGGCTGGAACTAGGGTGAGGTGAGTGAGAAACCAAGGGTGCAGAATTTAAGGAGGCACTCACTCTCAGGATCATGCAAGTGCAGGCTAGTGTCAGCATGACTCTAAAACTGAGTATCTTCCTTCTCACCTCCCCCTCCTTCCTTGACTCTAAGCCCTAAGCTCCCAGAGGCCAGAGACAACCTTTGATACTCCCTGGGTGTCCCAGCCCAGCATCTGCTCATAGCAGGACTCACAGTTAGATTCAATAAACGTTTGTCAGTGACCAAGCCTCATCTTTCTTTCCCGTGAGAAAAATGGCCTAGGCCAGTGGTCAGCAAACTGCGGCTCTTTGACCCCTTGAGTGTGGCTCTTCCTAAGCCTTAGGAGCACCCTAATTAAGTTAATAACAATGACCTACCTATATAGTTTAAGTTTAAAACATTTGGCTCTCAAAAGAAATTTCAATCGTTGTACTGTTGATATTTGGCTCTGTTGACTAATGAGTTTGCCGACCACTGGCTAGGCTGGAAAGGGCATGTGTGTGTCTCGTGATCTGACAGAGGTTTGACCAATAGCTGGACTTCTCGTTTACTAGAGATAAGCAAATGACATGTGCGGGGAGAACCCAAAGCCTGTGCAAGAGTCAGAAAGTCCACACCAGGAAAGGAAATGTAGGGCAACGGAAATGGAGATTGCCGATGACTTGTCCCAAGTCCCCCTGCCGCGTATGGACGGACAGGGCTACTGACAAGTTCTTCCACGATGTGACCCAATCAGGGAAAACCTGATGCAGTTACTGGATGCACATCGAGTGTATCGACTTTCTACTGATTGGGCCTGGAACAGTAAGCAGGATCAATCTGTTGCTTTTGTCTGCCAGTAAATGCTGCGCGCCAATTGGTCCCGGTTAAGGAGACGGAAGAAACAGCGTGCACGCGGCACCCGCGGCCAGAGCAGCGCGCGGCGGGGCCGGGAGACCATGGCGTCGCTCAGTGGTGGCACCGTCGTCTGTGTGATCTGCTTGGAGAAGCCCAAATACCGCTGCCCCGCCTGCCGCGTGCCCTAGTAAGCGCCGGACGTCCTGGGGGAGGCGGACGCGGGGGTCGGGCCGGGTGGGGGTGCGGCGGGGGGCCGGGCTGGGACGCGGGAGGGTGCGCAAGGCCTGGAGCTGAAATGCCCTGTCGGTTCTGTTACAGCTGCTCGGTGACCTGTTTCCGGAAGCACAGAGGTAAGGCCCCGCGCCCCCGCCTCAGCCCGGGCCTCCCTCCTCGTGTGGGGCGGCTCCCACGTCCCGCCCGGGTCTCGGGGCTGTGCACCCCTCAGGCCCGCTCCCTCCGGGCCTTGTCGCGCCCGACCCTGTCGGAGATCTTGGGGACACCTCTGCCTGTGAGTGCTTCTCCGGGTTTTGAACAGTCAGAACCTTTCTTCTGCTCTTTTCTTCCACGTGCAGCCCTTTTTTGGTGTCTTTTAAAAAGAGTGGGTCGTTGTTCGCCGGAAAAGGCAACCCAGCTATTTCATCTTTGTTTTCCTCATCATTCGGCCCAAGTTGCGCTGGCTAAGGTTAACGAGAACGTTCTTCTCAATAATGTCTCGTTAGAAACAGTGAGGTAGGTCTTTTTTACAATAAGGAGATATGTCCTTGGCTGTTAATGTTGTCAAGTGTACAGGTTAACTGTTCCTCCAGCGCCTCTTCTCAGCCCCCGGGGCCCTTTCCCACGACCTCATGATTGGTTGATTCATGTTAAAGTTACTTGTTTAGGTTCTTTAAAATTTATCTTTATCGTTGATAGTATTATAGATGCACCCCCCCCCCTTTTTTTCTCATTAGTTGTTTGCCTCTCCTTTCATCCCCTCTAGTCTTTGCTTTACAGCTATATATTTCATGCCTTTCTCTCCAACCCCGCCCCCTGCCTTTTTTCTAATATCTCTGCAGTATTTCAAAAGAAACCTTCGCCTGGCCGGCGTGGTTGAGTGTGGACCTATGAACCAGGAGGTCACGGTTGGATTCCGTGGTTCAGTTCCTGATCAGGGCACATGCCGGGGGTTGCTGGTTCCCCAGTAGGGGGGCCTGCAGGAGGCCAATGATCAGTGATTCTCTCTCATCACTGGTGTTTCTCTCTCTTCCTCTCTGAAACCAATAAAAATATATTTCAAAAAATAAACCTTCAACTAAAGATAGACAGGAAAGAAGATAACTGTTTTGCTGGAAATAGGGTTGGAGAGCTGGGTTGGGAGCACTTCCCCCTGACCTTGCATCCCCGCGAGGCCCCTCTAAGAACCCCATCAGGAGCTCTTATCTGTGTGGCCCTGCTGCTGCGGGGTGAGTTTTCTGAAATGCAAATTGGAGCAATTCACTCCCTCCTTGAAAAGGCCAGTTCCCTCCAGCACAGGCCAGTGGTTCTTTTTTTTTTTTTTTTTTTAATATATTTTATTGATTTTTTACAGAGAGGAAGGGAGAGAGATAGAGAGTTAGAAAC
>NW_006285483.1:558617-559108 GCF_000327345.1 Myotis davidii
CAGGCTGTACCTGTGTATGCCCAATGGCACAAGCACATGCAAATTTGATATCTGAAATTCCTGAGAGAATAGTTTGATGCTAATTGAAGTCAGTGTGCCACTTAAACATAATGAAAGCCCTGTGATACTAGGCAAGGCAAGGAGGGATCCGGACAGGTCCTAGGGGTCCATAAGTTGTTTTTCCAGGTTCAGGGTTGCTTGTTTTTGCTACTTTCCCTTGATCTGATCTCTCACTTCCTCTGCGTCCATCTCTACCCCCACCCACATCCCTTCCTCCATCCATATGCTTCCCACCTCGATGCTGGCTTGTGGGGAGGTGTAGCCTTGTCACTAAAATGGAGGCGATGTGCTCCTGGTGTTTGTGTGTCTTTCAGACCAGTGCAATACCGAAACTCGTCTTGTTGAGGAAAAAGTATCAGCTTTTACTGCAAGAACTATAAAGCCCGAGGAAAACAAAGGTGGGTTAGTTGGCTTCAAAAAAACACACCTAG
>NW_006285483.1:559444-571454 GCF_000327345.1 Myotis davidii
AGCCAGTGGGAGGAGAGAAGGATGTGAAGAATTGGAAAATCAGCCTCCAGCATAACGACCACAGGGAGACACATAGACTAAGCGTGTGAACAGTAGGATGCATTTGTTTTAAGTCACCAATGTTTCTTTCAGTTTCCTTCCCTTTCCTAAAAGAGGAGTTTATACAAATGGGTTACTGTCACGTGTGTGCCTATACATTTTTAAAATCTATTTGAGTAGTTAAAAGCTGGTACCTGGCCTTTCTTTAGAGCCATAAGGAGTTGATTGTGTTATATATTCCTTAGATGATGACGACGACTCTGTAGCTGATTTTCTCAATAGTGACGAGGAACAGGACAGAGTTTCTTTGCAGAATTTAAAGAATTTAGGTAAGTCTGTACTGTGCTTACTTTTTGTCAACCATTGAGATACATTTAATCTGTTGTATAGAATGTGGTTTTATTTATGATTTTAGAGAAAGAGAGGAAGGGAGAAAAAAAGAAACATCGATTTGTTTTTCCACTCATTTATGCCTTCATTGGTTGCTTCTTGTACCCGCAGCCTTGGTGTATGTGAACGAAGCTCTAACTGAGCCACCTGGCCAGAGCCAGAATGTGATTTTTAAGGTTATTAAATACTTTAGCGTGGCATGCAGAGCCCTTCATCCAGCCACGCGGTTCTATTAACACAGGGTTTCCACACCTCCCAGCTTGTCTGTGAGGCCGTTTTCTTGGCTTGGGGGTCACAGTGGCTTTGTGAGTTAGAGAGTTCTTTTCCTCCTTCAAGGCTTTGTTCAAGTGTCCTGCCCTCAGTTAAAGTGTTCTTGACCTTTGACTGTCAGAATTAGATACTTTTTCATATTCCCATGGTGCCTTGTAATATACTACTCACCAGATTTTATGGTAATTTGTTTCACATTAGTCTGTAGGGGAGAAACCTACATTTATTTCCATGTTCCTAGTGCTCCATTTGCAGTCTAGCCATTAATGCATACTGGATAATCCCAGGACTTGATTTTTTAAATTTGTTTTTATTTTTTTAAAAATACCTTACTGGGTCCGAGGATATTTTTCCTTTGATTTTTAGAGTGTGGAAGGGAGGGTGAAACACAGAGAGAGAAATATCAATGTGAGAGAGACATAGATTGGTTGCCACCTGCACTCGCCCTGATCAGGGTGGAGGATTGTGCCTGCAACTAAGGTGGGTGCCCTTAACCAGAATAGAACCTGAACTGTTCAGTCCTCGGGCTGACACTCTATCCATTGAGCCAAATCCATTGAGCTAAGGCTATCTTTATTGTTGAAAGTATTATATGTCCCCTTTTTTGGACTTGATTTTTAGAGGATGTGGGCGTTAATAATGACCAGTATTTTGTGGGATTGCTCATTCAGTCCCTCGAGCAGTTCTGTTACCTCTAATTCATGGCCAGGGTAGTTCCTACCGGTGGGCATTATTTTCATTCCCATTTCACAGTCCGCCTGACAGGTGGTGCTTTGCACCTGGTCCCATGGCAGTGGTTAGAACAGGGGTGGGCAAACTTTTTGACTCAAGGGCCACAATGGGTTCTTAAACTGGACCGGAGGGCCGGAACAAAAGCACGGATGGAGTGTTTGTGTGAACTAATATAAATTCAAAGTAAACATCATTACATAAAAGGGTACGGGGTTTGTTTTGTTTTTTAGTTTTATTCATTTCAAACGGGCCGGATCCGGCCTGCGGGCCGTAGTTTGCCCACGGCTGGGTTAGAATGAGGTTGGAGCTAGCTGGGGATAGTTGTGAACAGTTCTGTCATCTGTAAAGCACCACACAGTTGTTAGAGTCATTTCACTACCGACCGTGCTTCAGGCTGGATCAAGCACTTAAGCATCATTCACAAGCACTCTCTCTGGAGTTTGACATGCTTGATTCAGTGTATAACTCCTTGCCAATAAGCTAAGGCTGTTCTCTGTATATGTAGTCATGAAGTATTTAACTTGGAAATCATTTTATATGCTGATTTCACCTTGTTTATGTAAAGCACTGGGGTTAATTTGTGAGTTTAAAGGTTAAGGGGATACAATATTACGTTTAAAGCATTTAGCTTTCAGCCATCTCCACCTGTTCCAGCTTCAACTAAGATTGGCTTTCTTTCCTTAATTTTTAAGGGGAGTCTGCAGCATTAAGAAGCTTACTGCTCAATCCACACCTTAGACAGTTGATGGTCAGCCTCGATCAGGGGGACGACAAGGCCAAGCTCATGAGGGCCTGCATGCAGGAGCCCTTGTTTGTGGAGTTTGCCGACTGCTGTTTAAGCATCGTGGAACCATCCCAGAATAAGGATCCTTAAAATGGATTATGGTGCTGCTTGCTCCTTCTCCCAGGAGACCAGCTAATGTGGGGCCCCAAGCAAGGGCAGTGTTTCCAGGACGAAGACATGCTGATGTAGGGTAGGTCATGCGAGTCTCCACCTCCATTGCTGTGGGCTTAGGTGTCAGACAGATGGGGGCACTCAAGTGGCACACATTCAAATGGTTGTTTTTAAGTTATTTATTTTTGGTACAGTTAAGGTAGATATCATGAGATAATTTATCAAGTTTCAAACACTTGTTTGAGTGAAAACTTGCACACTGTTACTAAATAAAATTAAGGTGTGGTTCTGTGGTACGTTGCATTGTTCATCATCCTTGATTCATAATTTAATTGCTTCAAATTAAATAAATCAACAACATATTAAATAGTAAAGTTTTGTTCCTTTTAAAGGAACTAAACACAGAATTTCCCCAACCAAAATTTTAGAGCTGATCTCAAGCTGCTTGTTCTGTTTGTGGGGAATCAGAGTGGGGGGTACCCCATGGTAGTGACAGACAACTCTCAATCTTGTTTGATTGCAGTTGGCTCCGCGAATGTAGTTAAAATGTGGCCCTGCTGTTTCTTAATCTTGGTCTGGGAACTACTAACCCTGACACCTGTCAGTGCTTGAGATGGAGGCTGGAGCCCCAGGCCCCACTGGTGATTGGCCGCACAGCCCTGGCCTGCAGGCGGGCAGGAGCCATCACTCTCACAGGCCTGGGAGTCACTGGGAGTATTTTGGCAGCTATGTGTTGATTAAATGTCTTTGGCAAGGCAGCTGGCAGGAAAAGGCATTGTAGAAACAAAGGCACCACAGGTTGCCCAGCCAGATGAGGATAGAAGGTGAGAAGAGATCACACGTGGCCCAGCCTGTGTCTTTCCAGCAGAATCTGATTAAAGCCAGTAACACTGTCGGACGAAGGTTCAGGGCAGATGTCAGCATAGCGCAGCGGAGACTTTCTGCAGTGAAACTTGATCGAGCCCTGGGGAGAGAGAGATGTGGCTTAACCCCGGCTCCCAGGAGAGCCAGGGCCTAAAGGTACCTCACAGAGCAAATGCTAGGGATGCAGGGGAGTGTGGACAAGTAAGTGCTGGCATGAGAGTCACAGCAGTAGCAGGACTGAACTAACCAACATGTTTTTCAGTTGGTTAAGTGGCAAAGTCCAGATCGGTATAAGAATAGAAAAGTTCACATCCCTGCAGTGTGAGGCAGATGAGGAACAGTAGAGCACTCCCCTCCTAGAAGTGTCACCTGTCTCAGCCCTAAGACTGCTTAATGCCAGAAGGTCGAACAGATTTCAGTTTACACTGTGTGGTCATGGGAGATTTTACCCAGGTTCTGGCTTACAGTAATTCCTCTGGCAAGAAATTCAGTTTCCTTCCTTTTGCCTTGTTGATATCACATAATCCTTGAGTGTTTGCCTGTTTTATATGCTGGCTGACTTTCCCCCTGGCTGCCCGTATATAAAAACACAGGGCACTAGGACCAGTGACTCACCTGGTTGTCATTTCCTTAGCTGGAAAAGGAGAAAAACCAAGTAACATAATTTTGGGAAAACCTGGTGCCAAATGCAGTGCCACTGGAGTAAGCAAGCTGTCAGCACAACCCAAGTTTTTTGAAAGTGGGACTAAAAGGTGACTCTAGAACAGTGGTCGCCAGCCTTTCAGACCTCATGGACCAGTGGTCCAAGGACCACCGGTTAGTGACTGCTGCTCCAAAGGTTTCCTTAAACCAGTGGTCGCCAACCTTTCGGACCTCACGGACCACCGGTTGGCGATGGCCGCTCCAGAATACTTAGAGGCAGTTTTTAAGAGGTGATGAAAAGGCTCTGGAAAAGTCGGAGTAACTGCAGCCAGTTGGGAAGCTTAGGCTCTGGTTTCCCCAGTAGGGTTAGGACGGCTCTCGTCCCAGCCTCAGTCCTGCTCCCGCTGTGGATTCCTGGGCCTGGCCTCCTGCCTTCTACAGTGAGATGGGAGGGACCCAGAGCTGCTGTGGGCAAGACTGCCATCCATCCCATCACAGCTTACCTGAGGCAGTGCTCGGATGGACATGACACCATCTTGCTCTTGTGCTGTCTGGATAGTGTAGCTACGGGGGCTGCTGGTGGGGAGCTGGAGGCAGGCCCAGACCACCAATTTCCTCTGGAAGCCGTGCACACCCACGGCTGCGTTGGCCAGGACCAGTCCCAGGGGCCAGAGGCGGATTATTGCCCCCGGGAGCCAGCTCTGTGCCTGGGGCAGCGGGAAGGAGCTTGGGGAACCGGGAGCTTGAAATAAGTGTTTTTCTTCCACACCATCCAGTTCTTTAGAAGCAAGGAAGGCCATTCTGATCTTAAAAAGAGAACACCACTTTATAGCTTTTGACTTATTAGCTCTCAATGGAAAATGGAAACCAAAACCCTCTTTAATAAGTCAGCTTAACAAGGTGAACTGAAGGGCCCCTGGCTGTGAACAGCTGGGTGCCTTCAACCAGACTGGCTCTGTGTGGCAGAACTTCATACCCAAGGCAGGTGGGCCCAGGCCTTACACAGGCTACTTGAGCCGATAATTCCATGGTGTTAGCATGTTCCCAGTTGCTTATGCCACGCTTTACTGTCACAGCCACCCTGCAGTGTGGGGCGTGGCCATTTTGTGCATGAAGAACACGAGACCACCTACTTTGCAGTGGCAGGGCCAGCGTTCCAACCCGGGTCTATCTGGTACCAAAATATCCACAGGCAACCCTGACTTCTTGAGTCCGATACTCACTCTCCACTTCTGCCATGTGCGCTTGATGACTGTGGCAGCTGCGTGCAGCCTCTGGACTTGTTTCCGAGTTAACCAGGAACGAATGGCTAGAGGATTGCCCAGAAACAGGAAAGAGTACAGTGTTCATTACAGCTCTTGGTAACCTGGCTGTGCAGCGACGCCAGAGCTGCCCTAAAAGTTTGAAATAGGTATTTTTTCAGTCCCTGGCTACCTGCACACTTCCCTCAGGTAAGGTACTAAAGTCAATACATGAATCAGAATTGGCCCTCACACACCCACAGACTTGGAGGTGCCTGTACCTTGAAGGGACAGTTAGGAGCGGGGTCAGCTCCCACTCTTGGCTTAGTCTGGCATAATGTCCAGGGAATCAGGGGTCTGAATTGCCTGCATCTTTTTTTTTTTTTTACAGAGAGGAAGGGAGAGAGATATTTAGAAACACTGATGAGAGAGAAACATCAATTCAGCTGCCTCCTGTATACTCCCCACTGGGGGTGTGCCCGCAACCAAGGTATATGCCCTTGACCAGAATTGAACCTGGGACCCTTAAGTCCACAGGCTGACACTCTATCCACTGAGCCAAACCAGTTAGGACAGGTTTTTACCTTCTTAAATTCATTAAAAGCCCTGGAGACCAGCAGAGTTGTCGTAAAGGGAAAGAAAGATGGAGTAAACAGCTCTCTAGGTCTGGGAAAGGGAATTAAAGGGATTTTTAGCCTCCGCTACCTACATAGCACCCGTATTTGTGGTGTGACCTGCTTTCCACTCACTGAACTGGAAAGACGCTCTGGGTGAGGACGGGAGCGTGAACCCCAGTGCACCACAGGACGTGCCACCAATGCCTGGAGGCTGGGACACTGTCAGCTTTGGTGTGTGGGGATTCAAGCAACAGCATTCAAAGGAATGTAGGGTCTGCAGTCACTGATGGCAGCTGCACTCAAGGCCATCTGTGGGCCTGGAACGAGGCTACGTGCCCAGGGCCCCAGTCCTACCTGCCTGGATGAGCACAGCAGCCTGCCTCTGCCTCTCCTGCCTGCGATGCCGGTGTCGCCTCCAGCCAGCCTGGATGCAGCGGGCACACTGCTCCAGCACCTGGGCACGTCTGCGTTCCAGGAGCTCCAGCTGGGAGAAGGGGCATCCACTGAGGTCTGCAGCCCACCCTCCCCTATCCTGAGGAGAGCCCAGCCCGTCCTGCTGAGAGTACACAGCTGTTTCTGTGACCTCTGCTCCTCTGAAGCCAGCTTACCGTGGAGTCCGTCATGAACACCTTGGTCCTGCCACAGTGCACTGTGGCTGGCGTGGCCTCCACCGGGTCGCCAGATGTGGCTGCTGCGCCAGGCAGAGCGGGCAGAGTGCGGAGGATGTCCTGGAGCAGAGGCTGCAGCGTGGCCTCTGCAGCCTGTGGAGACCATTCTAAGGGTGGGAGACAGAGGTCCCATCAGTGCTTCGTCTTCTACACAGTTCTGTGGCCTTAAGAAGCTGGTTCTGGTCTCCCTAGCATTTTACAGGCCTCTTTTTTGTTCTTGTCTCTAGCCATTTTTACCTATTTTTTGGGGGGGAGAGACCAGGAGCAGCCGCTCTTATCCCTCAGACCCCTGGCTGTTATGAGGAGTCTTGGAATCCCACTGTAGCTGTGCCCTGGACTGGCCTGCAGCCCCCACTCCTGTGGGTCCCTTTGGGCAAGTGACAAAGGACACTTGGTCCCCCAAACATGCTGAGGGCCAAACGGCATTAGGGCCACCCCTCCGCCCTAACAGCTCACTTCCTGCCATGGAAGGGCAAAGAGAAGACAGATTCTGGGCCTGCGGAGGCCATGGGGTCCCCCTGCCGACCTGCATCACAGAGCCGACTGCTGTGGAGGGAGGTTTACCTGAGGCTCTGAACACCTTTAGCTGCCCAGCGCCTCTCTGGAGACAGAGGCTGCCATAGAAGATACCGCAGACGAGAAGCAGCAGCAAAATCAACCAGAGCCCAGGAGACGTGGGCAAGAGACAGAGCAGAGCAGACCATGGAGAGAGGAGGAGCGGTGGGGAGAAAGGTGAAAGGAAAGTGACAAACTGTGCCCAAGACAGAAAAACAGCAGAATTGTCCCAACTGGGTTTCCTGCCCCAAGGTAAGGCTGTGTAAGTGGGGGGAGTGGTTACCGCTGGGCTGGGATCCTACTGGGCGGAGCCTTGCACCTCTTTTCCTCCTCCTGTGCTGGGGCCACAGCCTCAGGACAGCCCCATGCCCACAATCCTCAAATCAGGGTCACAGGCCAGAACTTTCCCTTGAGATCAGAGTTTGGGGGGAGGACCCCAGCAGGCTCAACAGCTCCCCCAGACCGCCTTTCCCCACTGGCCAGGCAGAACTCATTATTTTAATAATTTTAACTAATTTCTTCCTTTCCCTCTACATCTCATCAAATGCTTGCCCAGTCTGACCAGTTTCCTCCCAGTATTTCCTGTGTCCACATCTCTAGCTTCTCTCTACTCCCGCCAACTTAACAGCCCACCATGTGGCCCCACAGTAGTCTCCAGGAAACATGAGTGCCTCCGTCCACCCAGAGAATAAAATCCAGCTTCTGTGACTCGGCCCCAGCTGTCACCCAGCCTCCCCTCCCACCACTGTCTGCCCCTATAAGCCAGTAACAGTAGACTGATGAACAAATGACTAACAAAGGGGCCCCACTCACCTGAGCGCCCTTCATTAAGAGACGGGCTCTGGGGGCCCAGGGCTGTGCGAGGACGGAGCCGCCTCAGTAACGCGTACCGTTCCACAAAGTTCCGGTGAGAGACCCTGGAAGCCAAAGTGGGTGGAAGAACGGAATGAAGCGACTTCATCCGTGGGCACAGCGCTCAGGGTACGACGGGAGTAACTGCATTTAATCTGCTCAACAACCCAGCGAGGTGCTGCCCTGGCTGCACTGCATGGACGAGGCTGGAGCTCTGGAGAGATTTTAAGGGTCTGCTCTTCCTGTGCCCTTTCCTAGAGGACTTGCTGTCTGCCTCCTTCCAAGGGGCATGGAGGGCCCTCTCTGGACCAACTAGACCACTCCTACCTCACACCCATGCTTGGCTGCATCTCCACCCGTCCTCTGACCCACTCTAGTCCCCTTCACGGCAACACTTCTCTAAACAGCTGATGACATCTGATATCTGCACTTCCTCCTCAAAGTTTGGCTTCTGCCCACAACACTGCACCATGTGGCTCCTGTCACAGCCATCAGCATGCCACTAAAATGGTTGCTGGTTTCTCGTCATCCCCCCTCTCGAAATGTGAGCATTCCTCAGGGCATGACCCCGATTCCTTCTATCCCCGATGGGGTTTCCTCCTTGTTTGTGGTGTTAAGACCCTCCAGTTCTTAGAGCTCTGCTGAGCCCGGGCCTCACAGCCATTTCAAACCTGACCCTCCCACCCTGCAACCTGTGCCTTCCTCAAACCATCTCGCCTCCAGGAATTACCCCCATCCACCCATTTGCCTCAGAGGGAAGCCTAGAAGTTGACCATCCTGCCTAATAACTCATGTTCAATCAATCCACAGTCCTCTTTCTATGACAAGCCACACCAATTTTACCCACTTCTCTCCAGTGTTCACTGCTGCCACCCTCATCGGGGACACCATCTCGCTTGTACACCTGCAACAAGCCTTTCACTCCTCTCTTTTCCTGACCCTACGTCCAACCTCCACATGGCAGCCATGGGATATGAGTGAGAGCACAGCACTCCCTCCTCAGAATGCCTGGCAGCTTCCACAGCACCCAGGACAGGCTGTGAAGTCCTTCAGGTCTGGCCCCCATCCCTCCCTCCTCTCCTCCCAGTTCTCTGAGCTCCAGTCACTTAAGCACCTCTCAGTTCCTAACCTGTTCCCTAGTCTGGAATGCTCTCCTCCCCAAATCTTCCCAGAAGCCCGAGCTGCCTACGACCCCTCCTGGACCAGCCCAAGGATATCCCTTCCCATTAGTCTACTTAATAGCATTTTTTGTTTCTTCCCTAGCATTGATTAACTTTATAGTTATTGTTCTTGTTTTCACAGGAATGTATGACCCAAGAGGGCAGACTCAACCTTCCTTATTCACTGATATATACTAGAAACAGTGCCTAGCACAAAATTGTGCACAGAAAGTAAACGGATAAATGACAAGCAGTTCCTTGAGTTCAGGTTGACACCTGTAGACCCGCCCTTTCCCTTCATCTCCATATCCGTCTTTTGGCTGGCAGGCTCTTGTTGGGCCTGAGTCTCAGCTCTACCCTGACATTGGCCCTGCCCCTGCAGTGATGGGCCCACTCACCGGATGGGGAAGCCGGCGGCACTGATGTGGATGGTCTCCACGAGACCACAGGCCTCCAGCTGGCTCAGGACCTGCAAGGGTGGAGAGACAGTGTGGTACCTGCAGCATGGGGCCAGCAGGGCAGACAGCATTCCCATGGCCCTGCCAGCGTGGACTGCAGGGTCTCCTGAGGCTCCATTGAGGGAGGTATACACTCTGGGGCTGGTGCAGCGAGAAATTAAGAAATACCTCCCTGCTAAAAGGGTCCCGGCAGCCCCAGGTCCCCTATGTGGTGCATGGCTGCTGGCATGGCTCTCACCATCCCCACAGTGCAGATGCTCTGCCTCACATGCAGCCCAGCCCCATTTGTTTTTATTTATTTTATTTTTGGCTAGGCAATCAAGTGAGTCACAGCTGCAGTGCATGGGAGGTTGGTTATACTGTGAAGAGCCTTCTGGGACCTGAACCATGGTCTTGACCACAGAAGAGTGGTTCTGGCTATAACCCCCAAGGTCACATCTACCAGTTGACTGTGGGACACTCCAGCATTGCCCAGTATTCACACCTCATCCACATCCTATGGAGCTCGGTACCCTGAGCAAAGAACAATTGCTGGCCCTTTTTGTGCACATTAAAAATCTAGAATCTAAGGCGAGACAGACTTCCAGCTAATTGCAAGAGATAGCTATTCTGGGCAGCTCCAGTCTCATCAGGGCAGTGCTAGATGAGAAGAGAGCAAGAGGCGCCAGAGCCCTACTTCCTTCCTTAGCTAGGTCACTGCAGTGCAGACCACACAACCATACACGACTGTCCTGCCAGCTATGGGGAGACAAGCCCCTCTAATGTCAGGCCCAGCCTGAGAGATCCCCTCTGGTCACTGCACTTGGAGTAGATGTCCTGTCCTTCTCCCCTCCAAGGCCTTGGTCAGATAGGGCTCTCTGCGAAGCAGCTTTGGCTCAGTGTGAATTACCTCCTCCCGGAGGAAGGTCTGTGCCTGGCCCTTGCTGTTGGGCTTGATGCAGCGAATGTAGTGGGGCGTGGTGCTGTGCAGAACCTGCAGAAGCTGTTCCAGGGAGGCCTGCAGAGGGGAGAGCGAGGTCAGGCAGAGGTTGGAGCTGCCTGGGGGCATCAGCTGGGCCCTGGCTAGAGACTGCATCAAACACCTCCAGCCCCAACACCAGGATCTTCTTGTGCCCTGGGATGGCTATTGGAGGCTCTTACTGTGTCCAAGCACTCCCATCCCTTGACCTCCCACTGCTCACATCTGCCTCCAGGGACCTTTCTTGAACTGTGACTCTCCAACTGGTTGGTCTCTCTGCATCTGGTCTCCGGGTCCCCCAACAATCTTCTTAGAAGAGAGCAATCAGAACCCCCAGCCATTCATTCAGGAAATAGCTGTTATTAAACCAAAGCCTATGACCCAGGCAGTCTGCTGCTGTCTCAGAGCCGAGTCTAACGAGCTGCACAGACACTGGACGGGCACCCTCAGTAGTACCTGAGGCTGGACAGGAAAGTGCTATTCAAACCTGGGCTCCCTGGGTACCTTCTCAAGGAGGTGATGATATTGCAGAGCTTTGAAGAATGAGAAGGAATAAACTAAAAAGAGACATGGAGGGTGTAGCTGAGGTGGTTGGGGTGAGAAGCAGAGTGTGCTGAGAGACAGTGGAAAGTATGATACAGGAGGAGACAAACCTGCACTGGCCAAGGACAAAGTCTGAGCAGGAAGCTGGAGAATGGAATGGGCCAGGTCATGGGTACATGTAACTATTGCTCTTCCACAGCCCCCCATACGCAGTGGTGAGACCCCTGTGCCACCCACAGGCCCCTAGGCTTCCCATCATGTTAGGCCAAGTCTATGTGTCTGTTTCCTGTCTCTGTCTCCCACACAGGACTGTCAACTTGGTGTGAGCCCGGACCATGTCTTCTTAACCCATCAATGCTCTCCATAAACAGCACCAATCCTGGGAAGTGCTCGGTAAACATTTGAGACTGAGGAGTGACCCAAACACGTCACATCAGCACTACCAGACCCACCTTGAACCTGGACACCACGGTCAACACAGGGGTCCTGCTCTTGCCAGAAGGCTCCTCCTGGGACTTCTCTTCTGGGTCAGTAGGAAACAACACCTTGAGCAGGGGGTCCTCGGATTGCTGCAGGAGCCTGGTCAGCTCAGGGGGCACAGGGTCCTATTGGGAGAGGACGAGAACAGTGGGTGAGGGCAGGTGGTGTGCTACCCAGGGCTGTCCACAGGCTTGCCAGCCTGCTCACCCAGGCCCCAGAGAAGGGAGTTCCAGGGTAGGACAGGCCCTGAGTCTGGGAAACAAGCTGGTCGCCTATGAATCAGCAACCCAGTGTGACATGGGTCATTTCTGGGCGGGTCATGCCTGATGAGCAGACCTCAGGCAGATGGCCCCAGAAGTGATCCTGGGTTCTGGGAAGATACTCAGGAGGGAGACACACAATAGGAAGCTGCGTGTATGGGCAGCAATGACTCAGCGTGCCATGTACCCAGGTCCCAGGGGCCATGGCCCAGCCTCACCTTGTTCTTCTCCACCAGGCCTGCGGTGTGGTACCGCACAGGCCCCGCGTAATGCGCCACAATGAAGCTGGGCTCCCGGCTGAGCTTGTCGTGGCCCAGGCAGGGGCTGCCTGCCAGGGCACTTTCAATGCGTGTCTGGAGCTGGGCTGCACTGCTTGGCCGGTTAAG
>NW_006285483.1:571547-578055 GCF_000327345.1 Myotis davidii
CGGGAGAGGCAGACAGCCACAAAAGTGAGAGGGCTCCCCACACCTAGTCTCCACCCCATCACCCCCATGGTAGCAGAGTTGTCACATAGGCAGTACAGTGACCCTGAGCGGAGGAGTACAGGGATCAGCAAACCCATTTGGCAGATGGGGAGACAGAGGCACAGAAAGGGCCCCAGAAAAGTCCAAAGCCCATCTCTGCTGCTCAGCACACTACTGATGCTCCCACCTCGTTTAAGAGGGAGCAGATGCTGATGGGGGTCCCCTCGATGAGGTCCAAACAGGTCTGGTTGTCCTGGTAGTTGACAAATGACCACTCCAGGCCCTCCAGTGCGTATTCCTCCTAGAAGGCAAGGTGAGGGGGCAGGAGGCAGCTAAGGGCTGAGGCCCAGAAGGCCATCCTATGGCTGGCCTCAGCAACACCAACTATTCCAGAATGGCATCAAGAACTAAAGGCTAGGTCCTGGGGGCCAGGAAGAGATAGAGGATCCAGGACGGCCCCACCCTGCCACACGCTCACCTGCTGAGCCCTTAGATAGTGAGCCACAAAGTGCTGTTGCAGTTTCTCATTGGCATAGTTGATGCACAGCTGTTCCAGACTGTTGTCAGGGAATGACTCAAAGCCGTACACATCCAGCAGGCCTGTGGGGGGTAGGGCGGTGGTGAGGGGAGAACCCATGGGGTCGCTGCAGAGGCCGGAGGACTGTAGGGGCCCAGAGTGAAGCCTCATCCTTGGCAGCCTGGGGATAAGGCTGAGCAAGCATGACACCCACAGTGGGCAAAGCACCCTACCCCACCCCAGGGTGCCATCTCTACCTCATGCCCCCTCAGAACTTGCAACAGGAAGAAAGGCCGAATGTGTGTGAGGGGCAACTCAGGGCACCAGGTCCTCTTCGAGGCTGAATCCTTAGGTCCCGCTACCAGGACCTTGAGGGCACCAGGTCCCAGGGAACATTTCCTGCATCCAGCCCAGTTTGGAGGGCCTGGGTCTCACCAGCCCAGTTGGTGTCTAGAATTCCACATTCTGTGAACAAACTCACTGGTGCCTCTGAGCTCTACTGCCTCCCCTACCTGACATTCCTACCCAGGTTCCAGCAAGGTTATCTTTCACTCATCCCCACTCTCAGACAGGTGCCATCTGAGTGTGCCTGGTGAGCTATGGACGAGTCGGATGTGAGCATCCGGGAGTAGAGATGTCCTTGCCCAAACACTGGTGGACAGATGAGGAGAGGGGGATGCAGAGGAGGGAAAGGAGCTGCCCTGGTCTTTTTTAGAAGGGGTGTTCCCGGCAGGGGGCCCTGCTACCTATGAAAGTGGTCCAGGAGTCGGGGGTCGCATAGATACTGCTGTTGATCACCGATACCAGCCAGTCGAACAGCCTGTTGGGGTTGGGGAAGAGGAGCCTCTGGTGAGAGCAGGTCGAGCTGAATTTGAGGGGTGGTAGAGCTGCTTCTCCAGCCAGGGTGCCACACCCAGGAGGGCCCATAAGCACATGCACTCATACATACACGTGTTCCGTCCCCTAATTTCAAAGATGCCACTTGACACCCTTACATGGCATCATGAAGGTTCTCAGAACCCAGGATGAGAAAACACCCTTAACCACATGGCCAGAGGGTGGACATGCCCATATCACCCACTAGGAAAGGCCAGGACCCACCTGACCCTGTTCTGGGCTTCCACTTGCTGCTTGCTGGGTTGCCCTGCACTTTGGGCTGAGGTTCTGGCTCTATCACCATCTATCAAATTCCCCAGGTGCCTGGGGAAGTCTCAGGAGCTACTCCCTGCTGTCCCCAAGGATCTGGGGAACAGGGAGGGAAGCCATCTGCTGTGTCTGGCAGCCCTCACCCTGGGCCTGGGCCTATGGCGTGGCAGTGTCTGGTTCAACTCCAAAGATGGGAGAACTTGGAGGCAGCAGGGGCCCAGAGTGCTCACCGTGCATAGATCAGTTTGGCCAGACAGTCTCTGCGGGTGTCGCACTCGGCTAGGGAGCAGGGCTTCCGGAACACCTGCTGCTGCCTGCCTGCCCTGATGGTCCTGATCCTCAGTGTCTCCAGCAGTGGGTCCTCTGGGAGCCAGAGCAGCGAGGCCGATGTCCTGACAGAGCCTGGGAGGACAAACCTTCCATCCAAACAGTCCCCTTCACAAGGCAGTGAAGCCATTGTCATGGAACCATCGCCCGCCCAAATGAACAGAGGAAACCTTGCTGGTAGGCGAAGAGACCGCCGAAGGCAGAGGCAGGGCATGAACCCAGGACTTCTGTGTCCCAGTCCACATTGCCACGTGTGGGACAAATTATAAACCCTCTGACCCTCGTTTGCTCATCTGTAAAATGGGGACAATGCTGCCTGCTTCAGAGATGGGGTGAGGAGTAACTTATCCAGGGCAGGACGCTACAGCTAATGTTTAATCAAATTTTAAATTCCAAATTTCACCCTCTGGCCTCCCACCCAATCCCACCGATACTGGCTCTTTTCTGGGCAGGACCAGCCTGCTCCCTGGGTGTGTGACCAAAGCCTGAGGCACAGCCCCCTGCCACCCTTGCTCTCACCCTTGGCATCGTCCATCAGCTGGCAGGGCTGGGCTTCATCCTCACAGTCAGCAAAACGGACGTTGCCGAGGTGCAGCAGTCCAGCCAGGATCTGAGGGGCAGGAGAAAGGAGACACACAGTGGGCACCTTGTAAGGGCTGGAGCCCAGCCTGAAAGGCTTCTCTTCTGCTAAATATAATCACAAGAGAAGAATAATAGCAGCTCTCAGCTACTGTCCATTTGCTGCAGGACTCTATGAGACACGATTCTATGCATGTTACCTGCATCATCTTGGTTAATCTTTTTTTTTTTTTAAAAAAATATACTTTTATTGATTTCAGAGAGGAAGGGAGAGGGAGAGATAGAAACATCAATGATGAGAGAGAATCATTGATTGGCTGCCTCCTGCACGCCCCCTACTGGGGATTGAGCCCGCACCCGAGGCATGTGCCCTTGACTCAAACCTGGGACCCTTTGGTCCACAGGCCAACACTCTATCCACTGAGCCAAACCAGCTAGGGCTTGGTTAAACTTTTCAACATCAGTGAGGCGAGTGCTGCAACGATGTCCATGACAGAGATGAGAAGGGGACAGGTTAAATGAGAACCCGGGCAGTCTGACTACAGAAGCCTCCCAGGGCAGCTGGTGGGGCCTCCAGGTCACCATGGTCTGTCCCTCTGCCTTCCCCTCTGGAGTAGACTGTAGAACACAGCTCCTGTTCCTCGTGGAGCAGGCTTCTATGGAGCTGGGCTTGGACTCCCTTTGGCCCTTTCCCAGCACAGTTGGGCTCTGATGGCCCAGCCTAGGGGAGGATCTGTGACCATGGTGTCTGTACAGTGGGGGCCCTCTTGCCTTTGCACTTGAAGCATGTGGACGAGCCCCTAGGAGCTGTAGAAAGGAGGCTGGGCAAACATGGCAGCATTATTTCCCTACTCTGACTACTGCAGTAAAAGCTGACCCAGGCTCCTTGCCCTCTGAGCTCTAACGCTCTTGGTGCTGTTTTATATACAGAACTATGTGCTCCACGCCCCTCCCACCCTGACACTGTGTCCAGGTTCAGGGGCACAGAGGAGCGGCCCACTTCTTGGAGACTGCAAGGCGGGGCCCGAAGTCTCAGATCCTCAGGAAGACTCAGGTTCAGAGGAGGCTTCCAGTGACCTCTGTCAAATGTAAGTGCCATGGCTTTCCTTCTGACCTTAAAGATGTTGTTCTGGGTGAGGGTGTCGATGCCAAGATGAAGCATGGCCTCTCTGGTTACCTCAAAACAATCCTCTGAAAAGAAACCCAAGTCACAGCCCAGTGTCAGGACCAGAGGCCAGCAGGGGCAGTGAGGGGTGAGAGAGGCAGGCTGTGAGCAGAGGGGGGTGGGTGCTGGGTAAGGCTCCCCCTACCTTCCAAGGTCCTCTCAGGGTTGGGCAGCCAGGAGAAGGCGGCTCCCTCGGGGAGGTGCCACCGGAGCCTCTCGTCTGCACTGGCTCCTTTGCAGATCTGTGGGAGGGGGGACAGGTTGCTGAGCTGGGGCTGCGAGGGGAGCCCAGGCCTATATAGGCCTGGGGTCGAGATAAAAGGAGTGAGAGGTGGCAGTGACATCACAAGACTGTAGAGCACCCAGGGTAGGCACGGGGCAAAAGCAGCAGCAACCAGTTTTCATGTCTGCAACCCGGTGCCAAACACCGTCTGAGGAGGCCTATGTTTGAGGAAGGCACAACTCCTCTCTGGGGAGGCCCCAGGCTCAACCTGAGAGCCGGGGACACACTATCCATGCTTTGGGGGACCACCCGTCTGATGAAAGAGGCACAGCTCTGGGGAAGTCCTCGTTCTGTTTGGAGAGTCCCCAGCACCGTCTGGTTTGATAGAGGAGGTAATACACATCCCACACCAAAGCATCCCAGAAGCCTAGGTCCAGTGTGAGGCAGTGTTGCATAAAGTTTGCTAGAATAAGTGGTGGCACCACTGGAAGCCGATTAAAGGGGCAGAAGGAGGGGCTAGGAGTCACAGGCCATCTCCACCCTGCATCTGGGCAGCTGTGGGCCCCACCTGGCACAGACCTGGTAGAAGATGTGGAAGTTCCTCTCATTGGAGGCCTGGCAGGCCACGCGAGTTTTCTCTAGGAGGTAGGTCTGGACTGCAGCTCCAGTCATCTGATGGGCCCTGGCACAAGCAGACCAGAGCCCATTAGTTACCCACTCATTCCATAGGCATTTACTGTTTGCCAGACTGCAACCCCACTTCCCGACCAGGCTCTTCCACTTCGCCAATGGGGGTCATGAGGACGAGGGACTACTCAGCAGGCCCTTGAGTGGTACGGGGCATTCCCCTGCACCCAGCTCAGGTGGGCAGAGCCAAGGCCTCTGTAAGTCATTATGCCCCATCCCAAGGCAGGAGCAGAAGCCCTGCAGGGTCAAGCTCAGGGTTGTGGCCACAGAAGTGGCTGTTTAACTGTAAGTCCCCAAGCAAGGGTAAAAGCCAGGAGGAACTGCCCCAGGTTCCCCAAGGCGGCAGCAGCGATAGTTCTCTAGATTCAAAGATCACCCTCAGGGTTCACTGATCCTAATAAACCCCATACACATGCATGCCAGGAGGAGCAGGGTTCTGCCCACAGGGGTGGCCCAGGCTAGAGACTACTCCAGCCACTTGCAGACTCCCTGTCCCCGTCCTCCCATCAGCCAGGGCACTGGCGGCAGCAGCAATTACCTGTTCATTTGGAGCTGGATGAACTTCCCAAAGCGACTGCTGTTGTTATTCCTCAGCGTGCACGCATTCCCTACAGATCACACCTCTGTTTATACCGCTCCCCTATGTGTACAGAGTCCTCATGGGCCAATGTGGCTGCAGGTCTGCTTGGGCCATGTCTCTATCAAGTCATCTAAAGGCCCCTTTTTGGTTTCCATGTCACAGGGGACAGGACTAAGCAAGTGTGACTCGGGAGTTAGAAGGACTTCCTGGCAGTGAACTGAAATGAGCAAGCCTAGGCAGCCAGGGACTGACTTCTTTGAAGGGAAAGAATAAAAAACAATCTGTCACTATTGAGTTAGACAGTAGGCACAACATCTAGAGTCCCAACATGGACACTAACTGTCGTACATCCTTAGACCAGTTCCCCTCTCCTCTGAACCATCAGGATTTAGACCAGAGGAGCCACAGGATCCTCTCCAGGACCACTGTTACATCTGCTCGAGGGAGGAGATGGCTGAATGACAGCCTCTCTGCTGGAAAGAGGCTCAGAGCACCTGGAGGAGATTGGGAGCCCAAGGCAGTGAATGATACACTCATCCTCCAACCCCCACAGAGAGGGTTTCACTTTCCTCTCCCTGGAAGGTGGCAAATCCCAGAGGACATGGGACAGAGGACACCGAGCTTACCAAAAGCTTCCATGACAGGGTTGGAGTTCAAGATGCGCTGCTCGATCCTCTCTGCAATCTTGTGGCTCTCCCAGGATGTAGGTGAGGCAGCCACCACAGCATAGAACTTCATCAGGCAACGGGAAGTCCATGTCTACGGCAGAAACAGCCTGTGGGAGCCCTGCCCAAGTTCCCTCCCACCTCTGAGCCTGCCTGAGGGAACGGTGCCCACTAGCACCATCTCCTCCACCAAGCAAGGTGCTAACTGAATGGGTGAATGCTGAATTCAACTGTGTCCTTGGGCAAAGCACTTCCCCCGCTCTGTGAATGGTGAGTGCTTGCTTCTAGCTCCAGAGGACAACACACCCTGACCTGAGCAGGCTACTGTGTCTTAAGTATGAACAGATATTTGAGGATCAATAACTATTAGGTAAACTTCCTTTACATGAATGACAAATATAAAAACAAATGAAGGAAAAGGAACTAGAAGGAAACAGTCAATGTAAGGAGCAGAAGGCAAGTAAAAATTGTGAAATATTTTCAACAATAGGAGAAGATATTGAACCTATGAAAAGACCAAGATACTGGGGGTGGGGGTGGGAATAATAGAGAACAAGAAAGTGTTTTTATTTATTTATTT
>NW_006285483.1:578180-588221 GCF_000327345.1 Myotis davidii
GTTTTTAGAATTAAAATTTTGAACAAAAATTCAAAAGAATTGAAAGTTATCAAAAACAGGAAAAACAAATTTTGGAAAGATAAAGTAGGAAATATCTTCCAGAAGACAGAACAAAATGTTAAGAGATGGAAGATTAGGTGGAAAAAAAAAAAAGACTATTAAACAAGTAATCAAACTTACTAATAGGAGCTCCAGAAAGAGAAAATGGAGGAGAGTAAATTATTAGATATACTACAAAAATATTTCCCTAAACAAAAACATGAGTTTCCAAGTTAAAATACCCAAAGTATCCAGCATAGAAAGTAAAAAACAAAACAAAACAAAACAAAACAAACAAACAAAAACCATGCCAAGATATACCACTGTGAGTTTTAATACCTACAGCTTTTGGAAAGTAAAATCACAATTTATGGACTAGGACTTTCAAAAGCAACACTCAATATATAAGGAAAAACTTCTAAATTTGGAAAGAAAATTATTTCTAGCCTGAAATTATAAAACCCAGCCAACATATCCAATATAAGGCAATATAAACATTTTCAGATGTGCAACTCAAAAATTTGCCCTTCATTTACTGCCTTTTCCAGGAAGCTACTAAAGAATGTGCTCCATAAATACAAAGCAGTAGAGGAGGAAGGGAAGCCGTGGACTCCAGCAGGGGCATTTATCATGGACACAGCAATCTGACCCCCAGAGTGAGGCAGAGAGCCCCCAGGTAATAGCTGCATGGCAGTAGCCCCAGGCAGCCACCAGGCCAGATGGGAGCAGATCTGAGAGCTCTGGAAAGGGCACCTCGAAGAGAAAAAAAAAAGAACCAGATGTACTTGCCAGTTGAACAAGCTGGAAAAGCTTTGGTGATAAGTTTGGTAATAATTTAATAGGCATGTAGAAACTAAACAAATAGAAAACTGGGGTGATCATATGAGGGAAAGTAAAAGCTAGACAAGGAAATATAATCCTAGATTACATGGTTATAATATAAATGCTGCCTATTAACTTAATTAGAAGTCATGATAAAATTACATATGTGTTTGGGGGCAGGGAAATAAGACTAAATGCTCATCACAGTAGGAAATGAAAAGGTTAGGTCCAAAACTGAAAAAATCAGTCACTAACGATATCATGCTGGTCAGACACATGATAGAAACACCCAGGTACACTGCCGTAAGATGTGAAAGTAGCCAGGGGGTGGAGAAATACGGGGCAGGGTTGTTGTTTTTCTTTGTAAGCCTTGCAGTATTGCCTGATTTCTGAACTATGCAACGATGCTATTTAAAAATAAGTCTACCAGGCCCAGCCCATGACCACAGCAGCTGCTCAGTAGTGGGTTACTGAGCTCTGGTTGCATGAGTCTCCAGCCAGGTCCAGCTGCAGCTCCCCAGAGGGACAGTGGGCTTTGTCCAGGAGTGGACATCTGCCATTGCACTGGCCACCTTGATACAACTGTCAAAGATCTCCTCCCCACCCAAGTCCAAGTCCTCATCCTTGCAGCTTACTGCCTTCATCTGTTTCCTTGTCTATCTTTCCCAGGGGACTAAGAGCTCCCTGAAAGCCAGTTGCATCTCTGTTCCTCCCCCTGCCACTCCTCAGCGGTGAGCCCAGGGCCTGAATCTGGCAGGTACTCAGTACTCAGCAATTCCCTCATATGTGAGTGTAGACAGAGGGGGTTTATGGTCCAAAGAATCCCTTGGGAAGTTTGGTGGAAAGGGAGGGGTGGTTGCATGAGGCTTGCCAGGAGGGTGAGGCCTGGACCAGTATCCTCCTCTGACCAGCTATGCAACTCCTCACCCATTCTTGTGCAACATTCGGTCTCACCTATTGTGGTTCTGCTCCCCAGGGAGCCACGTGACTCACCAGGAGCTTCTGGCCCAAGGCACTGCCCTTGCCATCATGGACAACACAGAGGATGCAAGTGGGCTACTTCAATAAACCCTTTCCCATAAGTAATCCCAGCTACCTTCAGAGTCTATGTGCACTGGTTCGTTTAACTCTCACAGAAGTCCCATGAGTTGCGTGTTGGTCCTCCTTTCCTTGCCATTTTATAGGTGAAAGAACAGGTTTACAGAATTGAAATATCTTTCTGATGTGCTCTGAACCACTATGCTGGAATCCCCAATAGCTATCTTTTGTTTCCATTGGTGTCAGAGATGGGAGAGACCTATGATGAGGAAATGAAGGCCTAGGTCCTAGGCCAGGGGTGGGCAAACTTTCCGTCTCGAGGGCCACAATGGGTTCTTAAACTGGACTCAGAAGAAGGAGCTGCAGCCGTGTTTCCCGACGTTGCCATGGTAACACTGCTGCTGGTGAAGGAGCGGAGGGGAGAGCAAGAGAATCCTCCGCTCTTTCGGCTCCGCGGGCCGGATAGAACAGCCGAACGGGCCGAATCCGGCCCGCGGGCCGTAGTTTGCCCACGGCTGTCCTAGGCCCTAGGAGGAAAGTATCTCACCTAGAGTTACATCAGAGCTGGTGGAAGAGCCTGGACTAGAATCCTGTCTCTTGACTTCCTTTCCTGCCCACCACTACACACTGACTCCCTGGTAAAGCCAGCCTGTCCGGGAATGATGAGGCAGCAAACGGCTCCACGAGGAACGTCCCCCTCCCTCTCTGCCCACCCAGCCCGTCATGAAGTGGACAGGATGGGAAAGAGGCCCTCCTACCTTTCCAGCACCACTCTCTCCACTGACAACGATGGACTGGTTGACTGGCTCAATCAGGCTCTTGACATTCCTGTAGGTCTGTTCACCCACAGTGAAGATGTGGGGCTTCAGTTTCTGAAACATCAAGGGGCGAAAGGTCATGTGAGGGAATGCATGTCTTCAAGGAATGCTGATCCAATGATGGCTGAGATGGGGAGCCTGCCAACAGCAGTGCCAAGAGGCTTCCTCTAGAAAAATCTCCTGGAAGGCCCAACTATGGGACACCCCAGGTGGCTTTACCCACTCATCTTCTCTCAGTCTGGAAGCAGAGCTAGCCTCAAATACTTTATCCCATTTTATCTTAAAAGTCTTATTCTGTTCTGTATTATTTTGTTACTGTACTTTGCAGTTTGCAAAGAATTTCCTTCAAGTTATTGCCTAAGAAGTCTGTATTAGATGGATAGCTAATCCTCTTTCATAGATGAGAAATCTGAGGTTCGGAGAGGTTAAATAACCTTCCCAAGGCCACTCAGCAAGTAAGTGAAACCATCTGATTTGCATTCCAAGGCCACTGTTCTCCTTTCCATCACCAAACATTAATTGTCCTCAATGTGCCAGGTATCAAGGTGGGCACTGGGAAAGCAGAGGGCACCATGACATGGCTTTTGCCCTTGAGGAGGCAGATGGTCAGTGAGATATGGGCTCTCAGGACAGACTTCACATGATTCCACCCCACAATGATTGCTTACCCACAGCTTCCTGAAGGAGAAGGCACAGTTCTGGATGGTGTCAGAGCTGTCCCTCTCTCCATCAGCTTCTGCCCCAGTCACTTCTCACCTGGACTATTACCAAGTCTTCAACTGTTCTCCCTGCCTCCTGTCTCACCTTCCTCAGCACAACTCCCCCAGCTTCCAGGGTAATTCCCCCCCACAGTGGGCACCATTCAGTCCACCTCCACTCCTGGAAGAAGCTCTGTGGGCTCTCTGCCTGCTGTGATGACTCAGAACCTTCCTATTTATCTCAGCCTCTTCCTACCTCATCTACTGCCTCTCTCCCCAAGAGCCCCTTACTGCCAGCAAGTCTGCTCTTGCCTTTGCCTGAACACATGATGCACTTTAACACCAGCTAGTCTACTCCCTGCCTGCACTTCCCCCACCCCCATAAGAATGTATTCCTCTCAGTAGAGATGAGCATGCGCTGAATTTTCTAGGGTAATCCTTAGCGCATTAATTTTATCTTTTTCCCGAACAGTGGTTTGTTAAATACACAAACATATCTTTGTAAATCCTTTCCTATTATAAACTCATAAATAAGAAAAAAATACTTTGCCCTGTGTCCCTATTTTATGATCCAAACTCAGTTAAACAAGTATTTACCTCTTATTTTGCACCACTGTCATGTGTCCAAAATTCCTCGAGCTCCTAATGGGCAGGGCTGTGGCACCAGCATGGCCAATGCTTAGATGGATAAGGACAGGGATGCTGCAAGGGGGCCTAAGGGGAGGTAGGGGAGTCCTGAGGCCCAGGAAGTGGCTGAGTCTTACCTGGGGCTGAGGAGCAGCATGGTACTCTTTCATCAGATCTGGCGAGTAGAGCTGAGGGACAGGCTTGAAGGGGTTCAGAGCCACCAGGGTGCAGCCAGCATTGGTGTAGAATGTGTCTGCCATGTACCGGGCCTGCAAACACCTCAGGACTGAGGCAGAGGTGCTTTTAGCAAACTCTGGCTTAAATGTAGACACTAGCATACACAGACATCTGCCTAACAGCACTCCCTCTGCACTCAGCCAAGAGCCATTAGATTCCAGCAGCTCCCTGATGAATAGGTACAAGATCTAATTAAGATGAACGCCAAATCTGGAGCAAAGTCGGTGTTGGGGAGCCCAGATGCACTTGCCAGGCTGGTCTGAAGCAGTGTATCTGGCTCCAGGTCCGGAGTCCTGCCTGCCTTGTCTGGCCAGGGGAAGCTGTGCTGAATACCTACACCAAAGCGCCACGCTCTTGGAGACGGCACTCTTGAGGAGGGGGAGGCCCATACCTGTCTCCAGCGCCACAGGGTTCACCTTGGTGAGGTCATCCAGCAGGTGCAGCGGGGCCTCCTGGCCTAGAAACTCCTGCAGGTCTTCTCTGAGGGCTTTCCCACTGTGGGCATCAGGGCCTGAACTATGGCCATTCACCTGGAGGGTAGAACAGGGCCAGGAGAGCTGTGACTCAGACCAGCTGGCAGCTGTGTAGGGGTAGGACTGTACAGTGGAGAGAGAATTGGCTTCCAGTATCATAGTCTGGTGGGTTCAAATTTCAGTCCTACCACTTATTAGGCGAGTGAGCCTGGGTAAGTGACTTAACCTCTCTGAGCCACAGGTGTTTTTTTTTTTGTAAATAAAAGAAAATAAAGCCTGTTCACAGGGCTATTGGGAAAAACAAGAAGCAATATAAAGAGCACTTAGTCCTTGGCACACAGTGAATACTGGATAAATCAATAAATGCTATCCCGTCTCCTCTGCCATGAGCTCCGGCTTCCAGGCTGGCCAGCTACTAGCCTTATTGGGCCCAGCAGGGTTGGGGGCCACGGTGGGGGGCTGCTATAGGAGTATCACAAAGGAAAAGAACCATGTTTTGGGCTCTTTTTTTTTTTTTTAACACGTTAAGTGCCAAGCCTGCTTTGTCTTCCTTTCCGTTTAGCCTGCGATATCCGATTTCACCGATATGCCGGCAGCACCAGTGAGTGACGGGTCCAGACGGAAAGTATAGCATCAGTCACCGGTGACTGACATGGCACTCACCGTGTTAAAGAAACCATTCAACTTGAGATGAAAAATCAGCTGTGAGGTAGCTCCAGGCCTTCATCACCTGCCTCTTGCGGCTTAATTAATCTTGGGGGTTAATTACACAACTAGTTTCCTGTGCCCTGGGTCTACTTAAGACGCTCAGAAGACGAGGGAGCAGGCCCTTTCTCCTCCCTTTCCCATGCATGATGCCAACATTTTCCACATGTTTCTTCTCCCTATTTCTCCTCTTTTCTCTCTGGGGGATGTAGGGAAGATGGGGTGGGGAGAAGACAGTAACCTGCCTGAACTCTGCTTTTGGAGGAAAGGGTCTGTGATATGACCTGTGTGGGTTTCCATGAGACTAGTGAGCCCTACAAGTTCAAATCCCTCAAGCCCAGGTGGCAGGTGTCATTTGAGAGGCCCAATGACAAGTTTCTTTTTTCTAAAGACTTTTTTTATTGATTTCAGAGAGGAAGGGAGAGGGAGAGAGAGAGAGAGAAACATCAATGATGAGAGAGGTTATTGATCGGCTGCCTCCTGCAACCCGGGCATGTGCCCTTGACCGGAATCGAACCCAAGACTCTGCAGTCCGCAGGCTGACGGTCTATTCTCTGAGCCAAACCTGCTCGGGCAACAAAGACGTTGCCTCTTCTCTGAACTTGGGCCCACCATGATGTACAAGGCAGCGTCTTGGCCTCCAGAGTAAGTGCTGAGGTCAGAGCATGGCTAGATCCCTGGAAATCCCTCTGCTTTGGGGGCCATAGTAGCCTTTTCCGAGTGGCAGAGATCCAATAGCAACCCCCCCATGTGCCCTGTGGATTCATCAGAATCCTTCTCTATTTCCACAGAGGTCATCTCCCACACTTTTGCACAGACTGACCTCTTTGTTTGGACCGCTTATTTTCCTTCGCTACTTGGCTAATTCTTACTACTACTTCTTTTTTTAAATATTCTTTTAATTGATTTCAGAGAGAAAGGGAGAGGGAGAGAGAGATAGAAACATCAATGATGAGAGAGAATCATTGATCGGCTGCCTCCAGCACACCCCACATTGGAGACTGAGCCCGCAGCCTGAGCATGTGCCCTGATCAGGAATTGAACTGTGACCTCCTGGTTCATAGGTCGATGCTCAACCACTTAGCCACACTGGCCAGGCCCTACTTATTTTTTAAGGCCCAGCTTCAAGGAGACATCTTCAGGGACATCTCTCAGCTTCACCTCCTTTTGGAAGCCCCAGGCTTCCCCTGTGCCTCAAGAATTCCGGCTGGCAGTGACATCTCTCAGGACTTCCTCACTGGTTCAGGCTTGAAGGTCACCAAAGTGCCCTCAGGAGTCCCTTAACCCAGTGGTTCTCAACCTTGGCTGCACATTAGAATCACCTGGGAATCTTTTTAAAATCCTGATTTCTGGGCCTCATCCTCCGGAAATTCTGTTTCTTTGTTATGGGGTGAGGCCACAACATTAGTAACAAAGAAACAGAATTTCCGGAGGATGAGGCCCAGAAATCAGGATTTT
Source organism: Myotis davidii (assembly GCF_000327345.1). Classification (NCBI taxonomy): domain Eukaryota; kingdom Metazoa; phylum Chordata; class Mammalia; order Chiroptera; family Vespertilionidae; genus Myotis; species Myotis davidii. Next base: position 585,096 of record NW_006285483.1, read on the forward strand.
AAAAAAAGATTCCCAGGTGATTCTAATGTGCAGCCAAGGTTGAGAACCACTGCCTTAACCACACCAAGGAAAAGAGCTATCAGCTACAACAGGGGAGATTCAAATTAGGTATCAGGAAGAACTTAACAACAGGTGAAAGGCACTGGAATAACTTCCTGAAGTGAGAAAAGAAGACCTTTAAGGGATCGTTTTCTTCCTTCCCGGACAGAGTAGTGAAACTACATTCAGACAAGTAAAAGATACAAATGTGCTTCAGGTGTTTTGGGGCCTGGGTTATCTGAGGGTGAGGTTTTACCTGCTGGAGCATCCTGCTTCAGTGTGGTCAGCCAGAGTTCTGGGTTACAGGCAGAAGGAGTGCAATCCACCTGGTCATGAGGACACAGGCTCGGGCATGGGTCCAGCAAAGGGCTCAGTTCTGGAAGAATCTGAGGTGAGTCATTCCAGAGCCTATGGCATGAGAGAGAAGACAAGGGCCACACACAGGTGAAGGCTTCTTTAGGGTGACTCACTCCCGCTCCCCGCACCGAGCAGAGGAACCAAAATGAGAACCAGAGCGAGCCTGGGCAGAAAGGAAGTCTCTTCTATTCCCTGCCAAGTAGGGAGCAGGGGAAACTTTTACAAGAGCTTCTGGAGGCTCCCTGGGCTCTTCCGGGGCTAGTTTTACTACAGGGTTAGGGGTGGGGCTGCAAATCTGGGTCAGCGTGATGTGGAGGGTGAAGACACTCGGACACAGAGACGTCTCCTGCTCTCTCTTCTCCACCAGACAGAAATATCCTCTCTTAGCATAGCTAGTAGTTGGTGGGGTGGGGGGCTAAAGTCAACCAGATTCTCCAGGAAGCGAGATCAGAGCTCAGTCATTCACTGGTAAGTCACATCACCTTCCTGGTCCACTTTGATGCCTCATCTTGCAAATGGAGATAGTAAAATCTACCTGGCAAGGAGTGGCTGTGAAGGTCACTGAGGTCATGGATTGAAAGCAACCCACAAAACACAAATCTGAATATGCACTCAGAGGGGAAACATTGTTAGTACAATTAACAAAATCTGGGGGCACTAATCAGGTGGAATATTCCAGTGTCAACTTTAAAATGAGAATTTCAGAGGATGGGAGCCCATCTGAGAGAGGGGTGTTGTGAGTTGGGCTTAGGCCAATTTCTGTAAAACTGTAAGTGACCCTCAGACTCAGAATTTCCCAGGCCGCACACTGTCCCAGCAAAGCATGATGAGTGGCGTCTGAAATGGATTAACCTTGGGGGGTAGTTTCTTTAAGAAAAAAAATTTTTTTAAAAAATTGATTTCAGAGAGGAAGTGAGAGGGAGAGAGCGATAGAAACATCAATGATGAGAGAATCATTGATTGGCTTCCTCCTGCATGTGACACAATGGGGATGGAGCCCACAGCCCAACCTGGGCATGTGCCCTGACCAGGAATTGAACCGCGACTTCTTGGTTCATAGGTTGATGCTCAATTACTGAGCCACCCCGGCCAGGAGTAGAGACTTTCTTTTTTTTCTTTCTTGCTTTTTTTTAATTGGGTGGAGACTTTCTTAAAGTTCTGAATACATCTAGCCTTTGAAAGAACAGGAATAGGAACTTCCATGGGAACATTCAGGCAGAGAAGAGCATCTGGCCTGTTAGACACATTCCACATTCACCCTGGACACTGACTGTATCCCATCCAAAGGACAGCTATGCAGAGGCTCCAGAAACTCAAGAACAAAACTCCCTCGATTGGAAGCTCATCTTAGAGGACCAGAGGCGGAGCATGAGAGGTGGTGGGTTAGAACCCAAAGCCCCTCAGATGCATATCACTAAAGCTCTCTAAGCTTTATATCCTCATTTGCAACCTCCACAACCACTCCTTGCGAGGCAGATTTTACTGGACCAGGAAGGTGATGTGACTTACCAGTGAATGACTGAGCTCTGATCTCTCTTCCTGGAGTATCTGGTTGACTTTAGCCTCCCACCCCACCAACTACTGGCTATGCCAAGAAAGGATATTTCTGTCTAGTGGAGAGGAGAGAGCAGGAGGCTTTTCTGTCTCCCAGTGTCTTCACCCTCCACATCACACTGACCCAGATTTGCAGCCCCACCCCTCACCCCTGTCGTTGGCAAAAAAGGAATACTAACACCCAGACCTCACAGTGTAGAGTTCAGGATCAAATGGGCTGCCGCTAGTGGAATCCGTGAGAGCTCTTTGCAGATGCTGGTTATTGTGTGCAGTGTCAGCTCTCAGCCAGAGTTAAGGCAGGTTAGAGCGGTTTTCTCCAGTCCGCCCCGCTCTTGCTCCCACTGGGCTTCGTGGTTACCAGCCAAGCAGTTCTGGAAAGGGTGTGACCACTGCGGGCAGGAGGGAGCCGGTAATGAATAGATGAAACACCAACTCAAGGCAAGGCAAGCGGCAACCTGATCACCAGCTCCTCCTCCTCCCCAGCCTCAGCTTCTCCTCGGCTCCGAGGGCAGAATAGAAAAGCCGGGTGAGGGTCCTGGTAGCCTCGCCAGCCCCGCCCTGAGGTTCCCAGCGGGAACCGGGGGCTCCCGATCCTGGCAAAGGACCCGCCGGGCCAGGGCTGGGATGCCGCTCCTTAAGCACCTGGCACGGGGAGAGTATGTCCTTCCCGGGAAGGTGGACGTGACCCCAGCCAAGGGCGCAGCTGCCCCGACGCCTCCCGGGGCCAGTGCCCCCTCCCAGGTCCCTCTGGAGAGGAGCAGGGCGGGGACCCACCCTGCCGACCCAGACCTCCCTCCAACCCCCACTGAGGGTCGCCCGCTGCTGGCAAGGTGGAAGGAAGGTGACCATGAAAGGTCCTTGTTCACAGAAGTTCCTGGTAAGGGCCAGGATCCAGGCTACCTTCCCTTGCGGTACGAGAGGGTCAAAAGGGAAAGGGCAGGGAAAAGGCGCTTTGGAAAGGGGAGATGTCCACTTCTGCCTCAGCGCTCCGGGGGCAAACCGGCCTCCCCCGCCCCTTGGGGGTCACGGAAGGGCTACAGACCGGGGCTGGGGTGGCACTCACCGATCCCACGGCCTGAGCGTGCGGCCCCGCCGGCCCGGCTGGAAAAGCGGGCGGGCCGGGTGGGGCGGCGGGAAGAGCCGGAGGAGCGGAGGGAAGAGGAGGGGCGGGGGCGA
>NW_006285483.1:588282-588492 GCF_000327345.1 Myotis davidii
CCAATGTTTGCCGGGGCCTGCGACCCATCACCCTGACGGGCCGCGCCGCGGTCTGAGTGGTGGTGCGGCGCCCGGTGCGCCTTTTCCGCTCCGGCTCCTCGGACGGGCCGGCTACGGCCACGGCCCGGGCACCCCTTGGCCGGGCACCCCATGCTGGAGCTGGCGAGGAAACCAGCACCACCCAGGACCGGATGCGCGCGGAATTCGGCC
>NW_006285483.1:589292-599124 GCF_000327345.1 Myotis davidii
ATTGATTTTTTTACAGAGAGGAAGGGAGAAGGATAGAGAGTTAGCGGAAACATTATGAGAGAAACATCGATCAGCTGCCTTCTGCACACTTCCCACAGGGGCTGTGCCCGCAACCAAGGTACATGCCCTTGACCGGAATCGAACCTGGGACCCTTGAGTCTGGAGGCCGATGCTCTATCCGCTGAGCCAAACCGGCCAGGGCAGGACTTGTAGTTTTAAGCCAGCCAATCGGTTTGTTACCGGCTTAGGCCGTCATGAATTCATTTATTCTACATCGTTCTTGTTGGACCAACAAATGTGTTCGCATGTGTCACTTTTCAGACATTGCTGTGTGGCCGAGAGGCGTTTTATAAAACAACCCCAGTATGTGCTATACTATACAGCCTCCCCTCCCCACCCCCACCCCTTAGCCTCCATTCTGCCTAACGTATATCTAACGGGAAATTCTGCACCTGTAAATGTAAGGAGCAGCCTGGGGCTCAAGAGACCACTGTGGGACTCGGATGTGTGTCCTGGAGGCTCTGAACAAAAACCAAGGCCCCAACTTCCAAGTGTACTTGAATGCCTTCTCTGCCCCTGCCCTTCCCCTCTGTCTGATCTAACTTATAGCCATTAGTTATGTGTACTCAATTTTCATTACATAATCTTCATGACAGACCATGTTTTGTAATAGGAATTTCTGTCCGACTGTGGGATTTTTTTTTTTATCATCCCAAATGTACTTTTTTGTGAGTCTGCCTTATACTGAAAATAGCTAAAGCTTTTTAACCAATAATTTCATGCTATTAGTGTAACATTCGCATCCTCATGTATTAGTGTTAGGCTTCTTCCCACAATCCTTCGAAGAGGAAGTCACACGACAGACCTAGGTTCTACTCTGAAATTGAAGATAAAAGTAAGTCAGGTACATATATATGCCAATTGCACAAGAACACTGCTTTCCACAAATGCATTCCTTTGCTCTTTGTGAAAACAGGAAGAAGAAAAAATGTCTCAAAAGCAGATGAAGGAAGCTTTTGTTAGTAACCACAATGGAACCAGCGTGCTGGAAATTACCCAGGGCTTGTGCTTGCCTGTGCTCTGCATCCTGTGCAGAGGGCTCCTGATCATTCTCTCACAGCACTTGTGGTCTTCACATACCTGGAGAACTCGATTCTTCATTGACTTTGTTTTCCTAATAGTTCCCATGGTGACCACTTTGACCATTTTGTCTTCCTTTGTATACCTTGAGCACCTCACTGTAATTATCTTTGGGGCAGGGCTATTCTATCAAATATACTGCCGGAGAACTTGCTATGTCAGAATGCCTGTCCAGAAAATACTTGAAAAATTCTTAAAAATTAGTCTAGAATCAGAATACATTCCAGCCATCTCCTGTTTCCGTGTAATTAACAGTGCCTTTACTGCTGTTGCCATTTTGGCTGTGGACTTCCCACTTTTCCCCAGAAGATTAGCCAAAACTGAGCTCTACGGGACAGGAGCAATGGATTTTGGAGTAGGAGGCTTTGTGTTTGGAACTGCAATGGTTTGTCCAGAGATTAGGAGAAAATGTATAGCAGGGTCCAGATTTGATCATTTTACAAAATCATTGTACTCTGTTTGGCCATTAGTCTTCCTAGGAGTAGGACGATTAATCATTATAAAATCCATAGGCTATCAGGAACATTTAACTGAATATGGAGTTCATTGGAACTTTTTCTTTACCTTAATAGTTGTGAAATTGGTAACATCACTGCTTTTGATGTTTTTCCCACCTAATAAATCCTGGATTATGGCCATTGGCATCACTGTATTATACCAGCTAGCCCTTGACTTGACCCCATTGAAAAGGTTAATTTTGTATGGCACTGATGGCAATGGCACAAGGGTTGGTTTATTAAATGCCAACCGAGAAGGAATAATGTCTACCTTGGGGTATGTGGCAATACACATGGCTGGTGTGCAAACAGGGTCATATGTGCTTAAAAAAAGATCACATATCAAAGACTGGATAAAAGTAGCGTATTGTATTCTACTGTTAGCTATTAGCCTCTTTGTATCTCTTTACATAGTTCAGGTAAAGGTAGAAGCAGCATCTAGAAGAATGGCCAATTTAGCCTTTTGTGTTTGGATAATTGCTTCTAGCTTGATCCTTCTTAGTAGTTTATTACTAGGTGATATAATTTTGAGTTTTGCCAAATTTCTAATTCAAGGGGCTCTAGTACCATGTTCTTGGAAACTTATCCAGTCTCCTGCTACAAATAAAAAGCATTCAGAATCTCTAGTCTCTGAAGCTGAAAGAAAGAAACCCAGTCTTTGTTTAATCACAGCTATAAACAGAAACCAGTTGATTTTTTTCTTGCTGTCAAATATAACAACTGGCCTAATCAACCTGTGGGTAGATACATTGCACAGCAGTACCCTGTGGGCCTTCTTTGTGCTCAATCTTTATATGTTTATCAACTGTTTAATTATATATATGCTACACTTGCAAGATAAGACTATAAAATTTTGGTGATCAATAGGGGTTGGATGTGTGTGTGATGAGGAATTAATGAGAATAGTAAACGTGAAGAACACGGGCTTTTGGCAGTCTAGTGTTAACTATATTTTATTATAAAATTAAGAGTTTCAGCCCTTTTCTATAACAGTAGTGAGGCTTAATATTTTAATGTATCTCTACACTATGTAAAACAAACCAATGGAGAAGAAACAGGCCTTATGGCTTGTTAGAATGTTAAATTTCAGTATTTTAAAGAAACTATTGTATTTATAGTTGTGACACTGGAAGATTGGAGGATGGGGAGGAAGTTTTTAATTTATCTTATATCACCTTATACCAGGGGTGGGCAAACTTTTTGATTCGAGGGCCACAATGGGTTCTTAAACTGGACTCAGAAGAAGGAGCTGCGGCCGTGTTTCCCGACGTTGCCATGTTAACACTGTTGCTGGTGAAGGAGCGGAGGGGAGAGCAAGAGAACCCTCTGCTCTTTCGGCTCCACGGGCCGGATAGAACAGCCGAACGGGCCGGATCCGGCCCGCGGGCCATAGTTTGCCCACGGCTGCCTTATACCATCTGTATTTTTTATTGTATGTATTTTATAATCCTTACATTAAAACATAATGTGAATTGTGGAATTGTCAACACTTCTTTACTGCTCAATTTTTATATATATAAAAGGCTAAATGTCCCGTCTTTCCAACTGGTAGCTATGATGTGTACTGACCACCAGGGGGCAGATGCTCAATGCAGGAGCTGCCATGATGTGCACTGGCCATTCTATATAATAAAAGCCTAATATACTACGTGTCTGACTGTTCGACTAGTCACTATGATGCGCACTGACCATCGGGGAAGACGCTCTGACCAGTAGGTTAGCTTGCTGCTGGGGTCCGGTTGATCGGGACTGGGTGAGGTGGCCAGACATGCACTGGAGCCAACCTCCCATGGTCCCTTCCTGGCCCCTAAAATATTTCTAATTAATTTCCTTTCAATGTGCACGAATTCATGCACCGGACCTATAGTTTAAAAATAAACAGCACCACGGACCTAGCACTGACGAACCAATAGTTGGCTTCCCCCAAGTGGGACACAGGCCCCGCCATCACCCCAGGAGTGACACCCCACCAAATCACAGCCAACGCTGCCAAGACCTCGTGGCGCAAAATGCGGCCCACGCCCAGCCCAGTCTGGAAATGGTGGCTGTGGGCACTGGGTAATGACATCACATAGTACGTCTTCCTCTCCCTAGCGACTAGCATCCTCTTCAGCCGAGGAACCCAACTTGCTTTATAGCCAGGTGCAAACATTTTACAGTTTAACCAAATGTTTGTAAAACATTTTCCCGTGTCTCATCTCATTTGATCCTCACAGAAGTTCTAGAGTTGGTAGATAGGAGACTTGGTAGAATCCTATTTTCTTTTCATTAGCAATACGTGAGTAGCAATACTAAAGTATTTTTTCTAATTCAGACACTTAGTATATTAGGCTTATATAAGATGGCCAGTGCACATCATGGCAGCTCTTGCGTTGAGCATCTGTCCCCTGGTGGTCAGTGCACATCATAGTTACCAGTCGGACAGACGGACACTTAGCTTTTCAATGTGCATGAATCTGTGCACTGGGACACTAATCTTTTATAAATACTAGTATGAGAAATCAAGTGTTTAAAATCAAATCTATATATATACTAGAGGCCTGTTGCAGGAAGATTCGCACAATAGGCCTTCCTTCCCCTGGCTGCCAGCACCGGTTTTCCTCTGGCACCCGGGACCCAGGCCTTTGGTCTGGCCGCAGCAGTGAGGCTTGGCTTCTCCGCTCCGGCTGCAGCAGAGAAGCCAAGCCTCTTCAGTCTTCAGTAATCTTCAGTTGTCTTCGCTCTGCACCTGCATATGCAAATTAACCACCATCTTTATTTGGTTAACACATTGTATGCGGGAAACGTATTTATACGTTTTACTTATACATTTTACATTGACTGGTAGTAGAGCGCGGGACACGTATTAATACGTTTTTTATAGACTAGCGGTAGAATGCGGGTAACGTATAAATACGTAAACTAAAGTTATCGTAATTTTACTGAATGTTGCCATTTGCGCAAAAAATTAGCAAAAATGGCCCGCACTAGCACCACCTGTTAGTGCACGATAAAAACTACCCGCAAACAATGTGTTAATTTGCATACTCATCCTGATTGGCTGGTGGGCATAGTGGAGTGACCCCAATTTGCATGTTTCTCTTTTATTAGCATAGATAAAAGGCTAATATGCAAATTGTTCCCTCCGGAGTTCGACCAGGAGTTTGATCACTCACCATGATGTGTGTTGAGCACCAGGGGGTGGTGTGGAACAAAAGAAGGTGGCAGCTGGGGAAAGCCCTGATCAGCCCTGGCCAGGCCATGTATGAATTTCGTGCACAAGGCCTCTAATATACTATAAAGTCAGAAAACAGTTAAATGCTCCTAAGAATAGACAGACTTGTTTGATGTAATTAGCACAGACTGGGGATGGAACCTGCAACCTGGGTATGTGCCCTGACCAGGAATCAAACCTGTGACCCTTCAGTGCATGGGAGGATGCTCTAACCACTGCACCAGCCAGGGTGAGAGCTTGTCTTTTAAAAACTCTAAGCAGGCCTTTGAAGCTGCTTTTTGAAATCTAAGATTTATAAAAAATGTTACTTTCCAATTCTAAATTAGAAATTAATTTTATTCCCTGACTTGTTAGCTATGACTACTGTACTAGTTTACTTCAGTATGTTACTTAAATTGATGATGGCTAATTTAGTATTTGCCATTTTACCTTTGCTAACTACAATACATATTTGGAGGTAATCTATTACTGAAAGGACTTTCACCCTCAAATCAGAATGTTGAATGGTTAAATAGCTATAAAAACAAAAATTATATCTTATTTTCAGAGAAAAGGTAAGACTTGAAATTTAATATTATTGTATAAACTAAGCATGACTGGGAAAAGTGATTGATTTTCCTGCTATGTTGGTCACAGGACTAATCCCCCACAATTTATATGTTCAAACCCTTCAGAAGAGGGCTGAGAGGCCCTCCAAATTCTCTCATTTAAAAAAAGGTACTTTAATGCCTGGCTGGTGTGGCTCAGAGGTTGAGTGTCAATCCACCCGGGAACCAAGAGAGGTTGCTGATTCAATTTCTAGGTAGGCATATGCCCAGGTGGTGGGCTCGATCCTTAGTAAAGGGCATGCAGGAGGCAGCCGATCTGTGATATTTTTCTATTCCTTTCCCTCTCTCTCTAAAAATAAAGAAAAACACTATATATATATATATATAAAGTTACTTGATGACTTAATGAGCATGTGGTCTAACTGGTCTGTTGCTGCTTGTAACTGCTCCTTCATGCATTTCTAGGTGGTAAATATCTCATAGTTTATGTCTCACAATTACAGATACTGAATCATAACAAAAGTGCAAAGTGTACCAGTGTGTTTTCCACCTCCAATTATGATATTCATGTAAGAAAAAAACTAATGAACTAGCATTCATAACAAGTTTAGTAAAAAATGATCATTCTGACTTGATTCTACTTTATAGAAGAAAGAGCAAAAGACCATTCCACAAAGATTTATTGAGCTCCAAAGTAACAGGTACAGGTAAGTGCCAGGGAAAGAACAGAAAATAAGACGAAGTCCCTGCCTTCAAGGGCTTACATTTTTTTAAAAATATATTTTATTGATTTTTTACAGAGAGGAAGGGAGATAGTTAGAAACATCGATGAGAGAGAAACATCGATCAGCTGCCTCCTGCACACCCCCTACTGGGGATGTGCCCGCAACCCAGGTACATGCCCTTGACCGGAATCGAACCGGGGACCCTTCAGTCCGCAGGCCGACGCTCTATCCACTGAGCCAAACCGGTTTCAGCCAAGGGCTTACATTTTAACTTGACATTTTCCCTTTAAGAAAATGTAAGTGGGGAAAATATCTCTACTTTTGGTAAACAGAATTTACCACTGTTAGCTCATGAAAAAGTAAAATCAATTTACAGATTTGGACAACCATGGTAATTTATTTTTTTAAAATATATTTTTTACAGAGAGGAAGGGAGTGGGAGAGAGAGTCAGAAACACTGATGAGAAAGAAACATCGATCAGCTGCCTCCTGCCCACACCCCCCACCCCCCACTGGGGATGTGCCCACAACCACGGTACATGCCCTTGACTGGAATCGAACCTGGGACCTTTCAGTTCGCAGGCTGATGCTCTATCCACTGAGCCAAACCGGTCAGGGCAACCATGGTAATTTAAGTAATATTCTGCTGTGGTAAAAAATAACATTTTACCACATAAAACATGATTAATATAATGACAATTACATTACGACAATTTTCAACTATCAATATTTGAGGCCAGAGGGGGAGGGGAAAAGAAAAAAAAAAAACATAAAGTCTGCCGAAACCGGTTTGGCGCAGTGGATAGAGCGTCGGCCTGCGGACTGAAGGGGCCCGGGTTCGATTCCGGTCAAGGACATGTACCTGGGTTGCGGGCACATCTTCAGTGGGAGATGTGCAGGAGGCAGCTGGTCGATGTCTCTCTCTCATCGATGTTTCTAACTCTCTATCTCTCTCCCTTCCTCTCTGTGGAAAATCAATAAAATATATTAAAAAAAAAATCTGGTCTAAGATTTCATAAAGTGAGTCATTCCCATGACTTTAATTTTACACAATTATAAAGCAGATATTATCATATATGTTTCAGTGGCTTTGTGTTTAGAAGATGACAACCAGTTTTATTTTTATTGAACATCACTGTTATACATCATACAAAAAATACTTTGCTCCTTAGTTTATGAAGATACATAATAAGGAATAAATCTGTAGTATTCTTTTAAACCCAGGAAGCTTGGAGAACAGTCATCTCATTTATGCCTGATTTTTATAGCTGGCTCTCACACATTGAGGACCTAAGAAGAAAAATAATGGCATTTTGCTGATAATTTATCATATCTCTTTCACTCCAAGTGTTATTTATTAGGTACCAGGAATAATTGTTGATTGCTTTCTCCTTCTTGGCATTTCAGATCCTTCGACCTTGCCCTTCACAATGCCAATACTGAAATTTAAAAATAGGCAATGATAGGCTTTTTTATATAGTAATCACTTATTTTGTTAATTAGAGATAAGCTCTGTAAAGGCAGATACTTAGTCATGAAGTATTTGCTGCAACACTATAGGTTATAGCTGAAGACAGGCTAAAAATAAAAATGAGTGCCTGCTCTAAAACTAAGAAGATACATAGTTAAAACTTAGAGAAATTGTTTTGCAATGAAATAACTTTCTATTTTCCTTCAATATGATTTTGATATTTGTAGCACCCACCCTATCTCCTTACCTCTTTTAAGAAAGCAACTTAGGTAGCAAATTATCCACCTTTTAAGTATTGAGTACCTATAGTCTGTGAAACATTGTCCAAAGATAGTAAGCATTGTTCTGTGCACTGATCAATCAAAAGAAATTCAAACCAGGTAATCTCAGATGGAAAGAGATTGTTGTGATTTCCTTATGTTTTATATTTGGATTTTAAATCCTTTTCTTATATTTAAATCCCCATTTAAATTCTCTGTTCTTTGCTAGTTACCAGTGTGTACTCAGTTACAAAAGTTATTAAAAATTAGCACCTATTATCTTGAGCTTGTTATTTTCAATGTTCTTTTCTACCATACTTCAAAGAAAGTTTAAAAGGTATACAGTTCTTATATGAATTGATAATCTTTATAGGAGCACCTTTAGATCTTAAAAGCCACAGTATTCTTTTTAGGATTGTTTTTACATAAAACAGAAGATTCTCTAAAGATGCCTTGGCTATGTGGTCTAACCTATCAGAAGCTGCGTGCACATCCTAGTTACCCACTGGATTTAAGCTAACAACCACGCTGCTTTGCTCTCCTGACATGGCCAAAGACATAAATTACTGGAAAATCACACTTTTGGGACTGAACAATGGTTCTTCCGGTTTATTATGTCACCTGCACTAACAGTGACCACACAATGTCAAAAGCCAACATGGCTGAGGATGCACTATGGGGTTTGTTGTGAATCTCCAAGACTGCATGTGATGACCAGAACATTTTTTAAAGGTCAGTATCACAGCTCTATTCTCCCAGGAAATACAGATCTGTTGTCAGGATTAGTTGTAAGAGCAGCAAATGGCAAAATACCTCCCCACAATCATTGTGGCTTTGTAACAGGCCTTCCGGGTAGGCGGGTAGGCGCTGACTCCACGGTGGCGCGCTGCGCGTGGGCGAACCGTCCAGGGCAGGCCCCTCCGCTCCCCGGGAGAGGGCGAGGAGGGAGGGCCTTTGGCTGGTACCGGTACTTTGCCCGAGGGAACTGGTGTCCTGTCTGCGTCCCTGAGTTAATATTAACCAACCCGAGAAGTTTCTCTGGCCAGGACACAAGCCGCTCTCACACAGCCGTCTGTTTGCCTGAGTGTAACCGACAACAACGTACTGTCAGCGCTCAGAGCTGGCGGGCTGCTGGGCGGGATCGCAGCGCAGCCCTTGGGAAGCAGTGAGGCGGCTGGCTCGTCTGGGGAAGCGACGTCCAGTACCTGGAAGCCCAGCCCAGAGTGTGTCTCTCCGCCCGCAGACGCTCGTCCCTCCTTCCCCCCGCCTTTCGGATTTCGGAAGCCTCCGCTGCTGCCCACGCAGCCAGGTCCTCACGGGGTCTGACCCTCGGGTGGGCCCCGCGTCCGCTCGGCTCCGTCCGCTCCTCGGCCCTCGGGAGAGCGGCTCCCAGCCCGCGCGGCGGGGGCCAGAGGTTGAGGCTCACTGACGCCCTCCTGTTTCAGATTTACTTGAGCAGCAAGACTTGCGGGAGGGCGCTGGCCATCAGCTCCGGATGGCCTGCGGGGCACCCCAACCCCGCCACTAGGGTTTTGAAATTGCAGAGCCGGCAGTGCCGGTCTCCAGTCTCGCGAGAAAAGGAGGAGCCCCGCCCGGCGTTCTCCGCCCCTCCTGGCCCCACCCTCCTCCAGTCCCCCGCCCTGCCTCCCCCACTCCCCGTGGCGCGAGCGGCTGATACCGGAGGGGAAACGGCATTCGGCGCCGCACTCCCGCCCAGGCTGGTCCTGACGCGGGCCTCTTCAGCCGGTAACGGGGAGCAAAGGTGGGGATCAGGGAGGCGACCACGAAAACGGTGAAGGTCAGAGCCCAGAGGCCTTTTCCGAGAACGGTGAGGAAAGGGTCTGAACCTTCCTCCTCGGACTCCGCAGAGCCGAGGCGGGGTCTACCCCTCCCAGGGGCGGGGTCGCACTGGACAACTGCAGCCCAGGGGACTGGCTGGGCGGGGCGCGCCAAGAAAGAGGGAGAACGGGGTCAGCT
>NW_006285483.1:599311-604822 GCF_000327345.1 Myotis davidii
AGCAGCAGCGGCGGCAGCAGCTGGGAGGAGGTGGTGACGGTGGCAACGGCAGCGTCGGGGACGATGGCGCGACTGGTGGCAGTGTGCAGGGACGGGGAAGAGGAGTTCCCCTTCGAGAGGAGGCAGATTCCCCTCTACATAGACGACACCCTCACGGTGAGCGGGCCGGGTCGGGCTCTCGGCTCCCTGGCAGCTGTTTCCCTCCTCCCCCTCCCCCAGGCCGAGCGCTGCGCACTGGAGAAAGAGTGGGTTGCAACTCCTGGGCGAGGCCTTTTCTCCGGCAGGCCCCACCAACTAGCCTTTGCAGTGGGTCCCTCGGTAACCTCTGCAGGCTCCTAGCGCTCCGTACCCACTTGGAGCCCCTGTCCCCAGGCTCTCCTTCCTTTTTGAACCGTTTTCCTCTACCCTGTCCCTTTCGGAGACGGTGCTTTTGCCAAAGCACGCGCCTCGGAGAGGGGTTGAAGGATCTTGGGCGCTTAGGGCCTATGCCTTCCAGAAACCACCTACCCTCGGGGAGGCTTAATTATCTGGCAATGTCGCAGCCACCCTGCTACCTATATATTGTCTGTCTTAATGCTGCAGCTCTCACTGCATAAGTATAATTACTGAGGACACAGTGACATGCTCTTGCACAGTAAAAATTCCAGTTAAGTGCTCTGATTTCCTTGTAAGTAGTATTGTGTTTGTCTACTACATTAAAACTCTTAGAAATGATTTTACTGCTAGGCCATGACTCTTCAAAATGGGCTTTTTGGCATTGGTCTTTAGTTTTCTTTTCTTCTTCTTTTTTTAAGGAAGCAAAATTATCGAAGGTGTAAAAGCACAATAAAAAGCTGATTGTTCATCTTGAATGTCAAAACCCAGTTCTGGGTAGTTTTCTTTTTTAGATTTGGTGGTAGTACAGTATTACAGACCTTCTGCCCTGTGTTGCTGTAGTATTTCCTCTAAAAGGAAATGGCAGAAATTTGAATTGAACCTGAACAGGAAATGAGTGCAGTTGCTTGCCACTATTTCCTAAGAAATGAAATGAATCTATTCACAATATCTTCTGAAATCTATTTTGATAATGCCGAAGCCTATTTGCCTATTTTTATAAGTTGTAACTGGTCTCTTCATTTTCTTCTCTTTGGCTTTTTTGTTTTTCAAAGGCAGTTGATCTGTTTTGTTCCTGAATTTTTTTTAAAATGTCTATTTTTTTCAAATTTTATATAAAGTGCAAGTCATTGTAGAGATGCCACTCTATGCCCTTCTGTTTGCCAGTCTCAATTAAGACTTGAATGAGCTGCAGTATTTTAAAAAGGATTAGAAGAGCTATTGAATGACTTAATTTGTTGAACTTAAAAAAAAATTAAATTTATTGGGGTGACATTGGTTAATAGGGTCATATAGGTTTCAAGTTGTTAGAAGTTTTTAAGGAAAAGCATCTATAATTAGCTGAGATAATTTTTGTTTTCTTGGGAAAAGGTAGAATGATTTGGCCTGCTATGATTTAAATAGAATTTGTGTTGATGCATTAGAAATACTTGAATGCCTTGGTTATGATTTTTGCACTTTTTGCATTAAAAGTATATTGGACTTGTATATTTTAAGCAGTTTAAAAAATTAGCACTCTGATTATATTAAAAGGTACATATCTGAATTTGAAAACACCTAATAAGAGTTCATTTGTCAATAATTTTCTTCTCTACTACCCCTCCAACACTTTTCTGGAGCACATAGTTTAGTATCAGCCTTTTATGTTTATCCCAGAATGCCTTTGAAGTTTAAAAAATACCCTTTGGATTTGGACAGAGATTACTATTGAGTGTATAATATAGTATACAGGAAATCAACATAAATTTGAGTATTTACAAAAAAAAGGAGAGAGACTGATTTCTCTCTTTATGACCACATAACCACCTTTAATGCAGCATTAATATATCTGATATATAGCACATTAAAATAGACAACTTTGGGAGTGTTTTTGTACTCTCTGTACAATGAAACTAGTTCCCATAGAAAAACCTTGCACTGTGATGTATTATTGTACTTATTTCTTCAGAGAAGTTGTATTCTACTGAACTTGAATTTTGCTTTTATTGCATTGTGAGCTTCTGACCAAGGCAAATACAATTTAGGATTACTTAATTTAAATATCTTAAAATAGCATTTTATTTAGGAAAAGGTGCAATTTTCTTTGTTTTGGAAGGGTTTTTGTCAATAGGGAATGAGTGGGACTATTTATTGCTTTTGTCTTGAACTTCTGCAGACATTGAATGCTGATTAGTGAAAATTCTTGTCAACAATGCATTATATTTAGGGAAACAAATTTCTTTGAGAACTATTCTACTAATTCTACTTAAAGCAAACACCTGTTTGGGAAGAGGGAAGGTAGAGCATAGGTTGATTCTCTGCACACTGGTCCATTGATAGTTTGACAGCAGTGTATCCCTGAAGTTAACATTTGGTTTGGTATTTGTTTCTAGGGTCCATAGGTAAGGCAGGAGAAAACATTGTGTTATCTTTGTTTCTAGTAGTTTCAGAATCTTGTTAGCTCCTAGGTATTAAATCCAGGTACAGTCAGTTACAAATGTTTATCATTGTAACAGATGCTGAAATCTCTAACCTTAGTTAAACTGGCTATTTTAAATTGTATTTGTAAAATGAAACTAGGTTTATATGTGAAGAAGTAGCCTCCTCTTTTGTGATACTAGAGTCCCGATACAGGAAATTTGTGCAAGAGTAGGCCTTCCTTCCCTCCAGCTGCCGGCACCCTGGACCTGGGCTTCCCTCTGGATGCTGGCACCTGGGACTCAGTTTCGCTTGTAGAAGGAGGTCCCATCCACCCACCGCAGCCTGCCAGTCAGTGGCCTGGACCTGCCTCTGTGGGGCAGTCATGGGGTGATGGCCGGGGTGATGGCTGGGCCCCCAACCAATCACATTGCACCCGCCTTGGCTGGCCTCGTGCCAGTGGGTATCATAGCATTGTTCGGCTGTTCGGTCGATTTGCATATTATGCTCATGGTTTTGTCCGGAAAGGATGTCTGGAAGGTCTCCCAGTCTAATTAGCATATTACCCTTTTATTAGTATAGATGTATCCACATGTAAAAGACTCGTGGGGAAGCCCAGCCAGTGTGGCCCAGTGGTTGAGCATTGATCCACGTACCAGGAGATCATGGTTCCATTCTGGTTTGGGGCACATACCTGGGTTTCGGGCATGTTTCTATCCCTCTCTCCCTCTCTGAAATCAGTAACACACACACACACACACATATTAAAATATTTGTGGTAGTTTAGTGGGTTTGAAAACGAGTACAGTGCTGCTGTAGGTGTATTTGGGAAAATCCCAAGTAAGTAAGCTGTTGGAATATTTGGGAAAATGGCATGCTATGTGGCCAAAATGCTGTTCAGTGTTACTAGAATTATTAAATAGCAGATGGATAGAAGATAATTATTTTATACAATCTTTGAAAAATTACAACTTTAAGTGAGTAGTTCTTTTAAAAATCAAGAGAGTGAAAATATATACTTCAGATAGACACACACGGAGATACAGGTTGAGATGTAGTCTCAACATTTTATATCTTGCCTTTTTTCACGAAATATTGAGAATGTTTTCTCTTGTTATTCTTAAACAACTTTAATGGCCATGTAATACTTCATTGTGAGGTCCCATAATTTAATCATTCTTTAGTGGACATAGAGGTGGTTCTAGTTTTTGCTGTAATTAATACTGTACGAATATAAATAATGCATAAACCTTTGCATTAAATTTTTTCTCAGGCTTTTAAAAGTACAATTATTGGACCAAAGGATAAGGACCTTTTATAAAGTTATTGATACATACTATCATATTGCTATAGCATTTCTGGAACAAGGTTTAACCCTCCTAATTCAAACCAATCTAAGTGGATTAGAAACTCTGATAAGGGTTTTTTTAAAAATATATTTTATTGATTTTTTACAGAGAGGAAAGGAGAGAGATAGTTAGAAACATCGATGAGAGAGAAACATCGATCAGCCGCCTCCTGCACATCTCCTACTGGGGATGTGCCCGCAACCCAGGTACATGCCCTTGACCGCAATCGAACCTGGGACCCTTCAGTCTGCAAGCCGACGCTCTATCCACTGAGCCAAACCGGTTTCGGGTGATAAGGGTTTTTAAATAGGACTTTAAAAAGATAATAAATGTTAGGCATATCCTCTTGGAAATTAGGTGCTTAGCTTTTTTAAAAAGTTTCGTATTTCATGTTTTAACTCCTGATTAAATAATTTTACTAAGTATTACTAAAGGTAATGTTACAAATAGTTTTGAGGATGAAATAAAAAACTGAGGTGACAATGATTTTTATTTTTTTAAACCTCACTGAAGACATGCTTAGAGAGAGGAAGGTGGGGGGGAGGGGAGACAGAGAAACATTAATGTGAGAGAAACATCGATCAGTTGCCATCTGTATGTTTTCCAACTGGAGATCAAACCCACAACCCACAGATGTGCCAGGAATGAAATTGTCAACCTTTCAGTGCATGGGACGACACTCAACCAACTGAGCCACTCAGGCTGGGCAACAATGATCTTCTATCCTATCTAAAAATAGACAAACATGGTAATTGACCGTACCTTCACCACACCTCCCACCGGCTAATCAGCGTGATATGCAAATTAACTGCCAACAAAGATGGCGGCTAATTTGCATACTGCAGGCAAATCCTGCTGCACTGCCCCACCTGGGGCTGGTGGCAGCGCGATCCCTAGCCGCTGGCTGCCCCAGCGCGAGATCCTGGCCTGCCGTGTGTGGGGTGGGAGTGTGATCCCCAGCCCGGGTTCGGGGCCTGTCATGTGTGGGGTGTGCTGGGCGGGCGGCAGCACTATCTGAGCGGCCGCCCAACCCAGCTCAGGATCCGGGCCTGCCATCTGCAACCGGAGGAGATGGGGCAGACACTGCGGGATTGGGCCTGCCCTCTGCCACCAGAGGAGCGGGCCTAAGCCAGCAGGTGGTTATCTCCCGAGGGGTCCCAGACTGTGAGAGGGCACAGTCTCACAGGGCTGAGGGACTCCCCCCGCCCCTCCCCCCCCAGTGCACAAATTTTTGTGCACTGGGCTTCTAGTACATATATATAAAAGGCTAATATGCAGTGTCCCCTTTGGAGTTCAGTTGCTCCCTATGACGTGTGCTGACCACTAGGGGGTGGTGCTGGTTATCTCCCGAGGGGTCCCAGACTGTGAGAGGGCACAGTCTCACAGGGCTGAGGGACTCCCCCCGCCCCTCCCCCCCCAGTGCACAAATTTTTGTGCACTGGGCTTCTAGTACATATATATAAAAGGCTAATATGCAGTGTCCCCTTTGGAGTTCAGTTGCTCCCTATGACGTGTGCTGACCACTAGGGGGTGGTGCAGAACTAAGGAGGAGATGGGGCAGACACTGCGGGATTGGGCCTGCCCTCTGCCACCAGAGGAGCGGGCCTAAGCCAGCAGGTGGTTATCTCCCGAGGGGTCCCAGACTGTGAGAGGGCACAGTCTCACAGGGCTG
>NW_006285483.1:605096-606517 GCF_000327345.1 Myotis davidii
CCCCCCCCCCCCCCCCCCCCCCCAGTGCACAAATTTTTGTGCACTGGGCTTCTAGTACATATATATAAAAGGCTAATATGCAGTGTCCCCTTTGGAGTTCAGTTGCTCCCTATGACGTGTGCTGACCACTAGGGGGTGGTGCAGAACTAAGGAAAGCCCCAGCTGGCAGCTGGGGAGTGAGGGAAGGAAGGAAGGAAGGCAGGCAGGCAGGCAGGCAGGCTGGCCCCGATTGCTGGCCAGGCCTAGGGACCCTACCCGTGTGCACCGGGCCTCTTGTTTTTAATAAATACAAACTTAATATTGTTGATTAGAATTTATGAGAATGCTGTAAAAACCAGGTTTATGGTCAGGTGGAAACCAGGACAGATACTTAAGAGTGAAAGTGAGTAATGGATTCAATAAACTTTATAAAGCAATAATTTCATGCCAAAACCGGTTTGGCTCAGTGGATAGAGCGTCAGCCTGCGGACTGAGAGGTCCCGGGTTCGATTCCGGTCAAGGGCATGTGCCTGGGTTGCGGGCACATCCCCGGTGGGGGATGTGCGGGAGGCGGCTGATCGATGTTTCTCTCTCATCGATGTTTCTAACTCTCTATCTCTCTCCCTTCCTCTCTGTGAAAAATCAATAAAATATATTTAAAAAAATAAAATAAAGCAATTATTTTAGGACCATGACTCGTTCTGTTTTTGGCTAGGAGGGATAGGCAGCCTCATGGTGAAGCAGAACACTAATGATTCCTCTTTGAAGCCATGCTTAAAATACTTTGCATGACTGTCTTCCTTTAGGTAAGCTAGCATCTGAAGATTTAAGTCAATCTGAAGTGGTTTTAAAGAATGGGGGGAAAAATAGTGCATCTATCCTTTCCCCCTTTTTCTTATTATCATCTCTCAATGTTAAGCATATAGTGAGTGATTGGCTAGAAAACTACAAGGTAAAATATCCATTCTCCTAAATGTTTGAAAAGCAAGGACAGGGTATTTATTGTGAATGCAGAGTAAGTACAAGAGAAAATTTAGTAATATACATGCCAATGAAACCTAGAAAATACATGATAATCAGTTCTATTTGCCCTGCCTGAGTTTCTCAGTTGGTTAAGCATTGTTCTGTGCACTGAAAGGTTGCCAGTTCAATTCCTGATCAGGGCACTTTGCATATTTCTTAAATTGATAGCTTTGATCTTAAAATACTGTAGGTAATTTCCTTCCTTTCTTCTTTCCTTCCTCCTTCCTTCCCCTCTCTCCCTCTCTCTCTTTGGTTAATACTCACCTGGGGATATTTTTCTTTTTAAAAAAATTTTCATTTAATTTAATTCCTTTATTGTCTAAAGTTTTACATATGTCTCCTTTTTCCCCAATTGACACCACCCTCCCCCAGCCATTCCCACCCCGGGTAAGCTCTCACCACCCCAGGGGCTCAGTGAT
>NW_006285483.1:606589-613461 GCF_000327345.1 Myotis davidii
TATGCATGCATACAAGTCCTTTGGTTGCTCTCTACCCCCCCCAACTCCCCTGCCATTTGTCTTTGGATCTATTTTTTTTATCAAATTATGTTGTTCATTATATCCCACATATGAGTGAGATCATGCGATATTTATCTTTCTCTGACTGGCTTATTTCACTTAGCATAATGCTCTCCAGTTCCATCCATGCTGTTGCAAATGGTAAAAGTTCCTTCTTTTTTATAGCGGCATAGTATTCCATTGTGTAGATGTACCACAGTTTTTTAATCCACTCATCTGCTGATGGGCACTTAGGTTGTTTCCAAATCTTAGCTATTGTAAATTGTGCTGCTATGAACATAGGGGTGCATATATCCTTTCTGATTGGTGTTTCTGGTTTCTTGGGATATAGTCCTAGGATATTTTTCCATTGAATTTTAGAAAGAGTGGAAGGGAGAGGGAGAGACAGAGAGAAACATCGATGTGAGAGAGACACATTGATTGGTTGCCTCATGCACACAACCTGAGCAGGCTGGGGAACCTACAACTGAGGTACATGTCCTTGACCGGAATTGAACCCGGGACCCTTCAGTGCTAGGGCTGTAGGTAATTTTCTTAAAATATTTTTGTATGGTAGCAATTGATATGTGGTGAAATGGTATATATTTGTATCAAGTAAAGAGAAAATGCAAATCAAGGTGTTAGTTGCTTAAATGGTAGATTTGGAGTGATTGGCAATGTTTGCTTAAGTGGCTTTAAAAGTTTTATCTTATACTTCTTTTGTGACTTGACAGTTAAATTTATTTGTGTTTTGCCCAACTAGTGTGGTTCAGTGGTTCTGCATTGTACCTATGAACCAGGAGGTCATGGTTTGATTCCCAGTCAGGGCACATACTGGGTTGCGGGCTTGATCCCCAGTGTGGGGCGTTCAGGAGGCAGCTTATCAATTATTCTCTCCCATCATTGATGTTTCACTTTCCTCTCTTATGCCTTCCTCTCTGAAATCAACAAAAACATATTTAAAAAGAAAAAAAGGTCTTATATATATGTTTTACACTTGTCTTAGTTATTCAGTTCTTAGTTTATTGTTAGAACAAGCATCTTTTAAAGCTCTTATTTCTAATATGGAGGGAAAAGAATGGTTACCTCCATTAAAGAAGCAGGTCTTTGTGTTGCTGGTTGAAGGGAGGTATCTCTCTTTAAGATCACTTTCAACTTGGTGGGGTTTTTTAGTGTTTTGTTTTTTGCCTCAAATGGGTCTCTTTTAAACCTGACTTCACTCTTTGGGTGTGTAGGAGTTTGCGGTCTTGTCATCTGGAAATAGAAGTTTGTTCTAGCACAGTATGTTTGATACCTTTTACAATGTTTTAATTAAGATATAAATGTGTTACTTTATTTCATTGTCTTGAAGGCAAACTTTTTTCCGTATTTTTAACATCTCTGGAATTGGGTTGCTTCTCTCATTTGGTGATATCCTAGTTATAATAGCTCCTAACTATGGTACTTCTTCATATCAGTGCTATTACAGCTCATTGAAATGTGTTAATTACTAATTCCCCATTATCTGGTATCCTGAAATCTCCTTAAGCTTTTTTATATTTCTCTTCTTCTGGTAATGGAATTTTGATAATTGAATAAATACCTCAGTATATCCTTTTTGTTCATAATTAGAGCAAACACTTACTATGTGCCAAGTACTGATCTGAGTTCTTCTCATTCATATATGCTATATGTATCATATATATATGATTATTTCATTATGAGATTTACTGAATTCCGTAGTTAAGAGGAATAACTAAAAATGTCAACGTATTTAATGTAAAATATCAGGTTAAATGCTATTATAGGCCACCGCAATAAACACTTTAAAATATAATTTAATCCTCACAACTCACTATGTGAAAGATATTAAAATTTATTATGTAATCTCATTTTACAAACGAGGAAGCTAAAAATCAGACAGGTTAAGGTTAAGTAACTTGCCCAGAATTATGACATAGATTGTAAGCAACAGAACTGGGGTTTGAACTCATATCTGCCTGACTTCATTGTTTTTGTGCCTAATGGCTATAACTCTTTCTGGCTTTAGAAACTTGTATAAGTTGGATTTTTAAAAACAAACAAACAAAAAACACCTTTTTTTGGCAGAGGGTAGGATGGCAGGTGGGGGAGTCTGAGTTGCGGGGCGGGGGGTGGTGGTGTCTATTTCTGTCCTAAGAGTTTGTAAAATAATCTATAACGTGTTCAAAGAAGATAAAATAATTGATTTTTCTTTTGCATATTAAGATGGTGATGGAATTTCCTGACAATGTGTTAAATCTTGATGGCCATCAAAATAATGGTGCACAACTAAAGCAATTTATTCAGGTAATAGTTTTAAAACCCAGTCTTTTAAAGTGTGTGTGTGGGGGTTGGGGGGGAGGGGTGTTTTAAAGAGTCATTGAAAATTTTAGCCATATTAATTTTGTTTTACCTAGGGCTCTTTAGGTCTTAAGATTACATTGAAGTTGCTTTCTTTTATTATAGCTACATTGAATATATTTATGTACTTTTCATGTGAAAGAGATTAGGTTTTGGTGTGTTAACATTTTACATGTCTATAAGGCTTTAATTTCACTAGGTCATCTTTCTTTCCTGTTTTTTAAAGGTAAGGTATACCTCTTTTCATTGAGAACTTGTTGATTTTCTTCTATAGTAATTTTTATTCAAGTAAAAAAAAATTAACCCTGTGTTGTGAGCTTTTTGATTATTTAATTCTTATGCAGTATTATACTTTATAATACACTATATAATTAAGATAATGGAGGATAAATTATTACTTTATTTCAGAATTCTGTTTCTGCCTTTGGAGTAAAATTTGAATGAATGGTTAATAGTAAATGTGAGAAAAGTCCATTTTAGGTGTAAACTTACTTTTCCATCTGATTTTTTTAGTAAAGCTGGAGGCATTACTTATAGTGTAACTATAACTCCATCCAGGTAGAAGTTATTTACTAAAGTTTTGCCCATTCCTCTACAGCTGTAGTTCTCAGTCATTTTTCAACCTTGTCATAGCTAACAGATAACATTCATATGCACCAGCATATTAGTTACTCATTGCAGGTTCCTACATAGGTACGATAGGTGTTGTTCTTGCCCACTAATCCATAACACACCTGTCCATACCTCCAGGTTAAGAATTGCTGTTCTGCCGAAACCGGTTTGGCTCAGTGGATAGAGCGTCGGCCTGCGGACTGAAAGGTTCCGGGGTCGATTCCGGTCAGGGGCATGTACCTGGGTTGCGGGCACATCCCCAGTAGGAGATGTGCAGGAGGCAGCTGATTGATGTTCCTCTCTCATCGATGTTCCTAACTATCTCTCTCCCTTCCTCTCTGTAAAAAATCAATAAAATATATTAAAAAAAAAAAAAAGAATTGCTGTTCTACATGATCACCATCCTAACTTGACTCCTGTAGCTAAACATAATGTGTTGTTAAAAGTTGAGAAGACATGGTAAAGCTGCACTGTCTTTTTTTTCTCTCTTTTTTTCCATTTAAAGCAAGAGTATTAAACTTAATACTTGAATAAACACTAAATTTCCAAATGCAGGGCTTCGTTTTGCTATGCTGGGGCACATCCTAAGCAGAGCTTTTTATAACCTAGTTTCTAGAAAGGGGAGTTTATGCAGCAAACAGTATCATATGGACAAGGCTGACCATTTTGCCTTTTTTAAAAATATGCTTTTATTGATTTTAGGGAGAGGGAGGAGAGGGACAGAAGCATCAGTGATGGAGAATTATTAATCGGCTGCATCCTGCATGTACCCTACTGGGGATTGAGCCCGAAACCTAGACATGTGCCCTGACCTGAAATTAAACTGCGACCTCCTAATTCATGGGTGGATGCTCAACCATTGAGTCACACTGGCTAGGTTACTTTGCTTTTTTTTGACTCAGTTGCAGATAGAGATGGCAATCCTTGCCCAAGTTGTACTTAATGCACAAGGGTAGGAACCAGAAGTAGTAGTAAAAGAGTAATTTTATGTGTTTCTTAAGTATTCTTCATTTTTCTTTCAGCGACATAGTATGCTTAAACAACAAGATCTAAGTATTGCCATGGTGGTGACATCACGTGAAGTCTTGAGTGCACTTTCTCAGCTTGTCCCATGTGTTGGTTGTCGTCGCAGTGTGGAGCGCCTCTTTTCCCAGCTTGTAGAGTCTGGAAATCCTGCCCTTGAACCCCTGACAATAGGGCCCAAGGGAGTTTTATCTGTAACTCGAAGCTGTATGACTGATGCAAAGAAACTTTATACATTATTTTATGTACATGGGTAAGTATAATCAATTAGGAAAAAGTGGGTTTGTTAAGTTTTTTAACTTGGTGACAGTGGTAGCTTTTATTCTAAATTTGGTTGGAGTAAATCTTGATTCAAATCAGTAATTTTATTGAGTAACTTATATGTGCCAGTGACTTTATAGTCACTGTTTTCATATGGTGAGAGGCAGGCCATAAGCAAATACATAATTTGTCAGGTATGATATTGCAGAGAAAAATCAGGAAGATAGAGAATGAGTGGGTAGAATTAATACGGAGAATGGTTAGGGAAGACCTCTTATAACATTGAATATAGACTTGAGTGAGGTGAGTGAAACGTAGATATCTGGGGGAAGAGAAGGAGCTGCAAGTGTAAAGGTTCAGAAATTGAGGTTTCTTGACACGTTTGAAGAACAGCAAGGAAGCCATTGAACAGCTGGAGCCAGATGAATGAAGGGAATAGTAATAAAAGATGAGGTCAGAGGAGTAATAAAGACCCAATTATGTAGTGCCATCTTGAAGCCTTTTTTATTCTGAGTGAGATGGGAAGATTTGGGAGGGTTTTGATTTGAAGTTTCCGTTACTTTGACTTCTGTGTTGAGAATAAATGGAAAGATGGAGAAAAGGCAGAGAAACAGGCTGTTTAATAATCCATGTGAGAAATAACAGGTAATAAATGGTTGAATCCTGGTTGTATTTTTGAGGAATGAGCCAACAGGATTTTTGGATAGATTGGATGTGGGAGGAAGGTATCAGGGATGATTCTTAGAACAAATAGTTTCCATTTTCT
The DNA here is from genome assembly GCF_000327345.1 of Myotis davidii. Classification (NCBI taxonomy): domain Eukaryota; kingdom Metazoa; phylum Chordata; class Mammalia; order Chiroptera; family Vespertilionidae; genus Myotis; species Myotis davidii. The sequence goes on from NW_006285483.1 coordinate 611,652, forward strand.
GAGATGGATAAGACTGGAAGGAGCAATTTTGCAGAGCTCACTTTTGGACATGTTAAATTTGATGCAAATTTTACATGATAAGGGAGCCTTCATAAGGAAATAAGGACCCAAAGAAGTGGTTAGGCATGAGCATTTAAAAAACTTGATTGAGCCCTAACTGGTTTGGCTCAGTGGATAGAGCATCGGCCTGCAGACTGAAAGGTCCCAGGTTCGATTCCAGTCAAGGGCATGTACCTTGGTTGCGGGCACATCCCCAGTGGGAGGTGTGCAGGAGGCAGCTGATCAATGTTTCTCTCTCATTGATGTTTCTAACTCTCTCTCTCTCTCCCCCTTCCTCTGAAATCAATTTAAAAAAAAAAGACTCACCCTCACTACTTCCCTGACAGGCTAAAGGTCAAGGAGGAGGGAAAATGGACGCTGTTGCCCTTTGGGACAGGTTGGCACACCTTGGTTCCCTGTAATTGCCCTGCCCTTGCCACTGTGACCACACAAAGCTGTATATATATCTCTCTCTCTCTCTCTCTCTCGCTCTCTATATATATATATATATATATATATACACACACACACACACACATATACATATATACACATATATATGTATATATACGTGTATATATATACACACACACACATATATATACACACACCACACACGTATATGTATAGGAACATACATATATGTGTATTTATACTTAAAATATAACTATAGTATTTATATAGTATATAAATATATGGTATATTAGACACAGACACATACATATAAAATTTAAGACAATGATACGAAATTTGATCATCAAAAAGTGTATAAATAGGAAAAGAGAAGAGGTCTGAAGACCAAACCCTGGGGCTTTCTTATTTAGAGGTGGTGGTAGAGACTTTGGATTTTTGTTCTGTCTGAGAAATGCGTTGGGTGGTTTTTGAACAGAGAATAACATAATGTGATTGTAGTTTTGAAAAGATTATTCCAGCTGCTAAATGTGAAGCCTTAGAATGTAAAGGCAAAAAGACCATTTGGGAGGCCAGCTGTTACTATTGTCTGAGCTAGAGAGGAGAAGTTGGGCAAGAGTGGTGGTGATCATGGAGATGATGAGAAGTGGTTTGATTCTGGATATAAAGTTAGAGTTTCCAGGCTTTCCTGATTAGTTGGATGTAAGGTATGGATGTTAGCTGTACATATTCTGTATTTGCATAAAATTTCTGTTGATGGCTTCTCATCAAGGATAGTATATATTTAGATAATGTTTGAACAAGGGAAGGTGACTGAGAGGTAGCAATCAAATAAAATATTTCAGGTACACTGCTAGATAAAGCGCAGATGCAGGGGATGAATGAGACATGCAATCTGGGAGAAAGAGTATGTTGAATAGAGCAGTTCTCTTTTAACATTTTGACAGAATGGAATGGGAAGGCTAGTGTACAGACTCTTTTTGGTTAGAATTTGTTTGATAAGAAATTTTCTAAGTAAGTGATGTGTTTATACTTTAAATATAGCAAAAGGTGGTAAATAGATATTTGGAAATTTTAAAGAAAAATATATTTAAACAATTTTTTATTTTAGTAAGAGAGGAGGGGGAGAGAGAGGAACATTGATTTGTTGTTTCACTTATTTATGCATTTATTGGTTGATTCTGGTGTGTGCCCTGACTAGGGATCAAACCCACAACCTTGGAGTATTGGGATGATGCTCTAACCAACTGAGCTACCTGGCCAGGGCAAGAAAAATAAATATTAATCAAACCTTTAATGGTTTATTTTTAATTAGGTCCAAACTATATGACATGATAGATGCTATTCCAAAAAGTAAAAA
>NW_006285483.1:631969-632390 GCF_000327345.1 Myotis davidii
GGGCATGTACCTGGGTGGGGGGCACATCCCCAGAAGGAGATGTGCAGGAGTCAGCTGATCGATCTTTCTCTCTCATCGATGCATTGCTGTTTCTATCTCTCTCTCCCCCTTCCTCTCTGTAAAAAATCAATAAAATATATTAAAAAAAGAAAAACTTGATTGATTTGAGAGAGAAAGAGAGAAACATTGATTTGTTGTTCCACTTATTTGTGCATTCTTTGGTTGATTCTGATATGTGCCCTGACTGGGATTGAACCTGCAACGTTGGCATATCAGGACAATGCTCTAACCAAGCTACCTGGCCAGGGCTGGCTGTGTTAAATTTGAGATACCAACTTGGCTTCCAAGTCGAGTTCAGAGAGCTCTGACTGAGAGATGTAAATTTGTTTAACCAGCGTGTATGTGTGTGTGTGTATATATA
>NW_006285483.1:633230-640692 GCF_000327345.1 Myotis davidii
ATTCTGACCTCATCCTTGCTTTTTTTGGTCAAAGAATTATGGGAGTCAGCTAGGATACTGCTTTTTTTAAAAAAAAAATTAGTAAGAGAGGAGGGGGAGAGAGAGGAACATTGATTTGTTGTTTCACTTATTTATGCATTTATTGGTTGATTCTGGTGTGTGCCCTGACTAGGGATCAAACCCACAACCTTGGAGTATTGGGATGATGCTCTAACCAACTGAGCTACCTGGCCAGGGCAAGAAAAATAAATATTAATCAAACCTTTAATGGTTTATTTTTAATTAGGTCCAAACTAAATGACATGATAGATGCTATTCCAAAAAGTAAAAAGAACAAGAGATGTCAGTTGCACTCCTTAGATACGCACAAACCAAAACCTTTGGGGTAAGTAGAATTGAATATCAAGATACTTTGTCATTGTTAAGATTATAAATGTTGATTACGTTTAGTAAAAAGAAAACACTGAGTTTTATTTCTTTAATTGGTTATACATAACAAAAGTCAAAATACGTTTCCTATTTATGTAGGCCTTTTTGATACTATACAGGTTCTCAATATAGATTTGATTTTTTAAAAAAAGTTTGTTTATGTAAATGTTTCAGAGGAAAGAGGTGGAGATGTTTGTGGAAATTTATGTAGCCAATATTAAGTTTTTCAAAGTACTGATATCATTATTTAATATTCATAATATATAAATTATTTTTCTTGTCTTTCTTATCCTAATAACTTATAAAGATTAAAAAAAAGGCTTGAATCAGTTATAGCAATATTTATGTAACTAATTTGCAGTTTTCTTCTTGGTTAGGTGATATAATGCCCAAGGCTGCTTCTGCCTTCATCTCCTAACACAATATCACAGTTGCCCCCTACAAAGTTGCTTGGGGTTGTAGGTGGTAAGGAGAAGCCATGGATTTTGAAGAGTTTGTAAGATGTAACTTTAGTGTTTGAAAGAATTGGATAATGTAAAAACTATACTTCTGAATTAATTTAAAAAACTAGCTTTGAATATCTCCTTAGTAGTATTGACATCATTGTATAAACATTTTCCTCCCTTGATAAAAAGACTTGGATGCCAAAGTGGTGTTAATAATCTATTAACAAGACTTTTTCTGTAATCAGAAACAAACATTTTTTAAAAAATGTTATTATGAAAACTGTCAAACACATAGAAAAATAGACTACATGGATTTCCTTCCCCCCAAATACCTTTACCCAGATTAAGTAGTAGTTATCAATATTTGCCACATTTGTTTTTCTCATCTATGTTTTTCTTTGCTGAAGCACTTAAAAACAAGTCAGGTATCATGTTGTTTTACTCCTGCATATTTCCACATGTATCTCTAAATATAAATATATTTTATTTCATAATGATATTGCTATTATAACAGCTAACAAAATAAACTGTAATAATCCAATACCTAGTTTATAGTCAGATTTTTTACATCTGTCTCAAAAAGTGTCTTTTTACCTTGATTTGCTAGCATCAGGATCCAAACAAAAATCACACATTACATAATGTCTAAATGTGAGAGTACTGTGAATCCAGTAAATAAACTAAAGTGGTTATCTAAGGATAACTGTTATTCCACATAACTGATTTAACAATATCCTTAAAGAATTCCTGACTTTGTGAATGCAGAATTCAGTCTGATTTTCTCATTAGACAGTAACCTTTACTGACCTTTTGGCTAAAGCTACAGAAGAGAATGTTATAATAAAAAGCCCGCCTTCTGTTTTGTTGTGCATATTCATTAAGGTACTAAAAGCAACAGGTTACCCAACATCTTTCATATGTGTTCATTGCCACCTTCCTTCAAACACCAGTTCTTCCACTTTTGCTCTGGATTACATCTCTCTTGTTCTCAGTGACTTTGTATTATTAGTTACTTTTATTAAGTTGACATACAGCTCTGTTTTCTATCCTTTAGCTTAAGGCAAAACAAACTTCCACAGAGTTTATATCCCCTTTCACCTACAGCCCACCACATGGAATGCCAAGTGTTTTAGAAGGTTGTTTGCCGAGTTATGGAATAGTATGAATTGAGTTAGTTGATCTTATTCGGTTATTTCCACATGATATATGGAAAGCAGACCAGGGAGTACTGTTTGCTTAGCCAAGACTCCCTCTCTTCCACTTTGGATGGTCACTGCCATTGTATACTACTAGAGGCCCGGTATTCATGCATGGGTGGGGTCCCTAGGCCTGGCTGGCCAGCAAGGCCAATCGGGGCCAGGCTAATCAGGGCTGGGCTGGAGAGGAGGTGATGGTTGCCACACGGGCATGGAAGGAACTGACGCTGGACGCCGACATTGCCATTGTTGGCACTGTGCGGGTCCCCGCCTCCCCCCACTTCCCTTACTGACACGCTGCCATTGTGGCAGGCCTATTGCTCCCCGGGGGGAGGGACAGAGCATGGGCAGTTGGCCACTGGCCCCAAGGAGAGAGCTGACTCTTGGCCCCCCTGGGAAAGGGGCCGCATTCCCTGCCACCCACCCCCAGTTCCCCGTTGCAGCCTCGGGACCGGCCCCCCAATCGGGGCCTGCCAGCTGATGGGAGAGACTGGGAGGTTGGCTGTGGGAGTGCACTGACCACCAGGAGGCAGCTCCTATGTTGAGCGTCTGCCCCCTGGTGGTCATTGCACGTCATAGCAACCAGTAATTCTAGTGGTTCCGATCACTTAGGCTTTTTATATATATAGATGATTCTCCATTTATATATTTCCACTGTTTTCACCCCTCCCCTTTTCTGCTTAGACTTTATCCAGGGAAAGTATAATCCATTCGATTAGGTTTCAGCCTAACCAATTGCAACAATCCAATTTAGTCTTCCTGAGAGTTTTCTCATAACCATGCAAGTAAACCCAAGTTTTTTTGTCTGGGAGTGAGTTTGAGATTTGAAAGAAAGGTCTAGGCCAGAGTTATAGGCCTCTGGCTGATGATCAGAGGTTACCTTAGAGAATGAGATTTAAAATCACCAAGAGGAAGAGTAGACTAAGAGAAAAGAACGCTGAGGATTCAATATAGTAGTAGAAAAGTCAGTAAGAAAACTTGAGAAAGAATGGCCAGAGAGGTAAGCTGACGACATTGGTGATCTTGATGAGCAGCTCTGTGATTGAGGGGAAGCAGAATCCAGATTGGAATGGGTAAAAAAGTGAATGCATTATAAGGTTGTAATGGATTAAGCTGTGAGTGGAAAGTATAGGAGTAGAACAAGGAAGTGGAAAGACATTTTCAAAAAGTTTCATTTTGCAAGGAAGGATTGATATAAAAACATTTGGTCTAGAGAGATTATGGATAAAATCTTTATTTGAGCTGTAATCTTTTAAAAAGCTTTTTTAAGACTAACGCTTTTACATATTTGTAGAATAGTCATTCGGCAGCACTGATTTCATGAATGTTTTCCTCAATTATGAGAACTTGAGTTCAAGAGTTATTTAGTTTTAGGAGATTATGGATCACTCAAGCATAATTAGAAAAAGGAAATATGGGAGTTGAGAGAAGAAGGATGTCATTTGGGAGGCAGAGCAGGAGTTGAGGTTATGTTTTAAAAATGAGCACTGAACCTTGACCTGAGCCCTTATGAGAGGGAATAGGGAGCTGAATTATATGTATGGCCTTACATGGGCAGGTGGTTGAAAAATACCTACTTAGCTATATAGAGTAGGTTAAGTAAAGATTCTGAGGTTTTTTCATCTCAAGCACCCAAAGCAAGGACTGTAGTGAGGATCTGCAGAAGAACAGGGAGCCAGTTATTCAGAATTATGAAAAATTAAGACTGTCATTGAATGGAATGTACACATACATTTCTTTTGGAATGCATACTGCAGTTAAGCAAAATGCATGACAGCACCACATTGAAACCCGTGGAGGAGAGTCTAAGTTTAAGAAAAATTATTTGTATAGTACTTATTACTGATTTAGGCTGTTTAAAGTATCTTAGTATGCTATTTTTATTTTAGTAACTATAAAAATTTGTTTACTAACTATAATTAGATTAATCTGTGACTTTCCCAGCTTAAATGTGAAGGTAGATAAACATTTTGTTGCTTGGACTAGCTACAAAATTACATTGAGTAGATCAAAACTTGTTATAATTTTCAATTTGTGGAATATTGATCTATGTTTATAGGTGAGAATATAAATTTTTTCAGCTCTTTTCACTTTAAAACATTCCAAGTACATTTACTCATAAAATGCTTAGTATATTAACCAGTATTACCTTGATAAATATAAATGTTAAATTGTATCAGGTAAACTTAATAGTTGAGCAGGAGTTTTTATGTAAAGATATAAGCACATGTTTAACATTTTAATATGGTTAAAAGGAATATACAATTGTATATACAAATTTTCAAACTCATTTAATATTTTAATGTATTAAAAAGTGCATGATTTTAATATAGACTATAGAAATTATTCCTTCAGATAATCTCAGTGTCACTAAGCTTTGTACTATACTGTACTACAGTGAAGGGAGCAGTAGCAGTGTCAGTTCAGAGAAGTTAAGTACAGATAAGAGAAGTAGTGAAGACCACAGGAAGGACAGCAAGTGTAGGATCATTTTGCATTATGGACCTTTCCAGGGAACAGCCAGGTAAAATCAAGCAATACTTTACTCTGCTTTTTTTTTTTTACCGTTATATATTTCTCCTTCTTATTAATACTTTTTCTTTCTGCAGAGGTTGTTGGATGGACGTATGGGAACTAATGTCCCAAGAATGCAGAGATGAAGTAGTTTTAATTGACTCTAGTTGTCTTTTAGAAACACTAGAAACATACCTGCGAAAACACAGGTAAGTATAAAGGTCATCATTGTATAGTTGAAAGGTGTCTTAGCTGTCATCCAGAGTAGTCACTGACCTCCAAATAATAGTACTCCAGCCTTTCCATTAATACCTGGCCCTAGGCAGAGCTTAATGTTAAGGTAGACAATTCTTTTACGGGATGAATCTGTGTTAGCTTTCGTGTTTAGCCACCATCTCCTTTTTGGGGGGTAATTTTTATCTTAGTTCCCTGTCAGCCTTTCAAGAAACAAAATGATTGAATTGAGTAAAGTGTACTTAATTTAGAAACTCTACTCTTTGTTTTTATAACAGAAGCATTTCATGATGTCATTTTCAAAATTAAATTAGCAGCTTTAATTTAGTAATATTTTGAACTTTTTCTATATTTTCTTCTATGATAATATTCTATAAATTTTTTGTCAAAACAAAAATAGAGTTGGAATTTCTGTGCTTCATGTACTATAAAAGTACAGATTTTTTAGGATGTCAATAACATTAGGAAATTTGCAGGGAGGGGAGAGTGCAGTAGGAAAGGAAACTGGTGAGGGAGCTATTTAAAGATGGCATTCTTGGGGGGAATTGATGTCATCTATATATATAAAAAGCCAGTGACCTTAACGCTGTAACGACTGGTTGCTATGACGCCCACTGTGGCCCCGGCTGATGGCCTCTCCCACCTAGATCGAGGATGGGGCAGCCGGCCAACCTCCTGTAGCCCCTCACCTTGGCTGCCCCCCCACCCCCCAATCAGGGGTGGGGCCAGCTGGCCAACCACCCACGGCCTGTCCCCCTGGTCAGCTCCCCCCACCCCATAGCCCTTCTCCACGGCCAGCCCCATCCCCTATCAGCCCCCACCACCCTGATAGGCAGCCTGTGGCCCCTCCCCACAGCTGGCCAGGCCCTGATTGGGCCCAATTGGGGTGGGGCGGCCGGCCAACATCCTGCCATCTCCTCCTGACAGGCCCGGCCGGATCTGCCGATTGGGGCAGGGCTGGCCAGACCTCACCTGTGCACAAATTCATGCACTGGGCCTCTAGTATCTAATAAATTATGCCTCTTCCAGTGTCAATGAAATTTTTCTCCCCTTTGTTTTCTTCTAGGAGTTTTATAGTTTCAGGTCTTAATGTTTAGGTTTTTAACCCATTTTGAGTTAATTTTTTAGTTTTACTTGTCAACGTTATTACCTCTGTTTATCAAGTGGGCTTAGAGCTTCTAGTTTAACATGTATTCATTTCAGGAAACACAGTTATTTACTATTGGGCCAGAAAGAAGTGTGTATCAAACTAATGCATGGCGTAGGGTAAATACTATAGTAAGAAGAGTAAATCAAATCAGAGGAACACAGAGGAAGTTTGAATTCTAGTTATGGGAATTGCAGAAGGCTTCTTTACACACACACACACACACACACACACACACACACACACAATATTTGATGATTTTTAAAGAGGAAGGGAGAGCGAGAGAGAGAAATATTGATAGCGGAATGTTGCTCATTCCCCACCGGGATCAAGCCTGTAACTTAGGCCTATGCCCTGACCCGTAATCAAACCAGCAACCTTTTGGTGCATGGGATGACTCTCAACCAACTGTGAGCCACACTGACCAGGGCACAAAAGGGTTCTTTAAGAATGAACTTGATTTAGGCAAATGGAGCTTTAGCTATACTCATGTAATATCTAAATTTGTATTTACCTTACATGTATGTGTTGTCCATTGTGTAAGGAGGCTTTTTAAAAACATGCTGTGCAGCCCTTGCCTGTTTTGCTCAATGATTAGAGCATTAGCCTGTGGACTGAAGGGTCACAGGTTTGATTCCAGTCAAGGGCATGTACCTCGGTTGCAGGCTCGATCTCCAGCCCTGGTTGAGGCACCAACCAATCGATGAGTGTCTTTCACATCGATGTTTCTCTCTGTCTCTCCCCCTCCCTTCCACTCTAAAATTAAATGGGGGAAAAATTCTCAGGTGAGGATTAATTTTTTAAAAATACTGTTAGGTCTGGGTCATTTTCTAGTACACTGTTATATTCCTCATGAAATAATTACACAGCCAGTTCTTAATTTTGAGGTTTTTCTTTCAACAGGTTTTGCACTGATTGCAAAAATAAAGTCCTCCGAGCATACAATATCCTTATTGGTGAACTTGATTGCAGCAAAGAGAAGGGCTATTGTGCTGCACTTTATGAAGGTTTGCGGTGCTGTCCACATGAACGACACATACATGTTTGCTGTGAAACGGACTTCATTGCACATCTTTTGGGTCGTGCTGAGCCAGAGTTCGCAGGAGGGTATGAGTATGTAATTTGCTAGAATGGGCTATCTAGCGCTTTGCTTCATTTTATTATTGAAAGTTTATTTTCATCACCTTCTGCATTAGTACATATAATATGCATAAATTAAAGTGTGCCTGTAAAAATTTGCTTTCTTTAAAATATGCATTTCTTAATTTACTAAGTAAAAATAGGGAGAATGTGTTCTGTGGTGTTTGGTTCAGTCCTTTGCTCCTTGTTGCTTGAAGTAGGCAGACTTTTCTTTTGCTTTCGTTATTATAGATGATCATTTTCATTTGAAAATGATTAGAAGGGATAGTTTTCCTCCTTCATCCATGCATTTTCATATTTAAATGTTGTTTATAATGATGGTTTCTGCATAGGAAGTCAGGCCTTTGCAGCAGGGG
>NW_006285483.1:642093-643903 GCF_000327345.1 Myotis davidii
TATTATGTGACCAAATGAATGCTTAATTTGCTGTGTTAAAATTCTGAAATAGGTAAAAAAAATTCTGAAATTAGAATATGCTGGTGTGTATAAGTCTGCCTTTCCCATAGGGATTAGTTGTATATTCACTTCCTGTGTAGATTTTAAGACTCATCACTTAAGGTATTAATATTTGAAATTCTTTGTGGGGATTACTGACAGAATTGCAGCATGAAATAATCAGTTTCTGTGTTTGTGGTATCATTTAAAATTAACAAATGAGAATGTTCATGGAAAATAAAGGAAGTTTTGACCACAGTTATTCACTTTCAACTTTTGTTTTTGTAATAGATGACCGTGGAAAAAGTACAAGGGATTAGCCGATTGGAACAACTTTGTGAAGAATTTTCAGAGGAGGAACGAGTAAGAGAACTCAAGCAAGAAAAGAAACGCCAAAAACGGAAAAATAGACGAAAAAATAAATGTGTATGTGACATTCCTACTCCCCTCCAAACAGCAGAGGAAAAGGAAGTAAGCCAAGAGAAGGTAGTATTCCTTAATATTGACTCATGAATACATTGTATTGCTTTTTGCTAGATTTCGGCATTTTCACTATCCTTTTTCCAGAATGTGAGCTCCTGCCTTTTTTCCTGTTATAATCTGTATAAGCCAAATTTTTTAGTCATGTGTTTGTTTTATAAAGATGGTTTTCTTTTTTTTTAATCCTCCTCCGAGGATATTTTTCCATTGATTTTTAGAGAGAGTGGGAGAGGGAAAGACAGCAATATCGATGTGAGAGAAACACATCAATTGGTTGCCTCCTGCATGAGCCCTGACCAGGACCCGAGCTGGGAGGAGCCTGCAATCGAGGTACATGCCCTTGACTGGAATCGAACCTGGGACCCTTTGGTCCACAGGCTGAGGCTCTATCAACTGAGTCAAACTGGCTATCTTTTCCCTGACCTTGGTATACTGTTAGATCAAAGTTAACTCCAGGAGGTCATGGTTTGATTCTCAGTCAGGGAATATGCCTGGATTGCAGGCTTGATCCCCAGTTTGGGGGGTGTGGGAGGCAGCTGATCAATGATTCTCTCTTACCATTTTCTATCTCTTTCTTCCTCTCTGAAATCAATAAAAATATATATTTTTTATAAAGTTAACTCTGAACATGACCTAGAGCAGTTCTCAACTTTTTGGTCTTAGGACCTGTTTGCATTCTTAAAAATTAAGGTGCCCATAATCTTTTGTTTATGTAGATTGTATCTGTCAATATTACAGTATTAGAAATTGAAATGGAAAAATTTTAAATTATTGGTTCTTTTAAAAATAATTTCATTATGTGTTAACATAAATAACATCTTTTTTTCTTTTTATCCTCACCCGAGGATGTATTTATTGATTTTAGACGGAGAGGAAGGGATGGGGGAGAGAGAAACATCTATTGGTTGCCTCCCATATGCTCCTTGATTTGTTGGGATCAAACCTACAACCTGGGTGTGTGCCCTGACTGGGAATTGAACCTGTTATACCCTTTGGTGTATAGATCGATGCTTCAATCAGCTGAGCCCCTTGGCCAGGGCTGAATAACATTTTTTGAAAATTAACTATTTTCAAAAGAAAGGGTGAGATGGGTGGCATCTACACTAATAAAAGAGAAAAATGGTAATTGGCGTACGATGCTACCCTTTTCATTGGCTAATCAGGCTATATGCAAATTAACTGCCAACTCAGATGGCAGTTAACTGACAACAAAAATGGTGGTTAATTTGCATATGTAGGCACAATGCAGGGAGGCGAAAGGGAAAGCAGGAAGAAGCCCCCTGCCACTGAC
>NW_006285483.1:644748-652274 GCF_000327345.1 Myotis davidii
GTCAACGCCTGAGGGCTCCCAGTATGTGAGAGGGGGCAGGCTGGGCGGAGGGACCCCCCCCACCCCCACCCAGTGCACGAATTTCGTGCACCGAGCCCCTAGTTATTTTATATTTTTGCAAATCTCTAATATTTGGCTTAAAGGAATCAATCAGGTGGATTCTCATATCTGCTTCTGCATTCAGTCTGTTTTTCTCTTGCTGGTTGAAGCATATGAAGAAAGTCTTGCACTTTGAATAGATCTTTTACTCATGCATGATTTTGCAACAGAATGCAAGGTTATTTGAAAGATACCGGTTCAGCCCAGCCGGTGTGACTTAGTGGTTAACCTTCAACTTACACATCAGGAGGTAATGGTTCCATTCCCAATCTGCACATGCCTGGATTTTGGGCTTCATTCCCAGTAGGGGGCATTCAGGAGGCAGCTGATCAATGATTCTCATCATTGATGTTTCTCTCTCTCTTTCTCTCTCTCTCTCTCTGATCTATATAATTTTTTTTTTTTTAAAAGAAAGATACTGGTTCACTGATTATCTCCCCAGGTATTGACATTTCATTATATAATACCAGATAATCAATCACATTAAAACCATTGCTGATCTCATCAGAAAGATTTTTAAGTACTGGGAAGCTTCAAGCTCATTGTGCTTGCATATGCAAGTTTCAGAATTCTGGTTGAATTTGAAAGCTTGGTGAATTTTATCATTGACAACAAATACTGTTCATTGTTTTCCTTAAAGTGATGGGCTGACTTCATTTTTGTTTTTTAACTTCATTTTTGAGAAAATGCCTTTTAATAGCCAAGGTTTGAGTAACCATAGTTTGTCTTCATTCTTTCTTTCAAGTAAATTGATGACCCAGGAAAAATAGCAACTAATTTAGCTTTCAATTGAAACTGGCACAAGTACCTTCTCCTTGAGATAGTGATTATATTTTGGTGTACAGCAAAAGTGCTTCAAGTGTACTTCCCATTTGTCACACAGGCTCTTAAAAAGACATTTACTGATGGGTTTATATTTAATAAAATTAATATTTTTATTGCTTCAAAGACATTTAAAAGTGAAATATCTGTCTCCTGAGAGTGCTTGACAAGTGAAGAATACAGTGACTATTAGTACACTTTGGTTGCCACTGCCTTGATTTGTGTTGCTAAAGCCCCAGGAACTTTTTCCACTGTTGCTTTTGTATCATCAGTGTGTCAATACAGTGAAAGAGCAGATTACATCTTAGTATTACGATGAAAATAGTTTTGACCTAAGGAACCATTAACTCGACTTGCTTTTAGTTGGTTCAAAGTCTTGAAGTGAATTAATATTTTTTTGTGAGAGTAGTTTTTTTATTGTTAGCCTCGTAACTTATCTAATTAGTTAATGTAAGTGTAGCCATTATGGGGGTAAACCTTTTTAAAACTGTTTCTTAATGCTGATCCTTAAAGGAAACAGACTTCATAGAAAACAGCTGTAAAGCCTGTGGCAGCACTGAAGATGGTAATAGTTGTGTAGAAGTAATTGTTACCAACGAAAATACATCATGTACCTGTCCTAGCAGTGGCAATCTTTTGGGGTCCCCTAAAATAAAGAAAGGTAAGTAAATACAATTTCTTTTTAAAATTAACTCAAGTTTATTTTTTCCTTTTAAGTGTAAGCTTTTAGAAATGCTGTAACCTAGAATTCAAGAATTGCTTTATAGTACCAAAAGTATCCTTTGGTCAGACACTTAATATTTCCTTTTCCTTTATGGTGTTTGATTTGTTAGTAGTATTTGATAAAAAGAAGAAATTGTAAATCCCTAATTGTGTTTTTATTAATTTATTTTCTACCTTTTTTTTTTTATAATATATTTTATTGATTATTTACAGACAGGAAGGGAGAGAGATAGAGAGTTAGAAACATCGATGAGAGAGAAACATCGATCAGCTGCCTCCTGCACATCTACTGAGGATGTGCCCGCAACCCAGGTACATGCCCTTGACCGGAATCGAACCTGGGACCTTTCAGTCCGCAGGCCGATGCTCTATCCATTGAGCCAAACCGGTTTCGGCTACTTTCTACTTTTAATCATTAATTTTGAAAAATTTCTATGGTCTTAAATAGTTCACATTTTGTCTTAACATATTTATTGGTATGTTAATTGTAACTGTCACCTAATTAATTCTCAGGCTTATCTCCACACTGTAATGGTAGTGATTGTGGATATTCATCTAGCATGGAAGGGAGTGAAACAGGTTCCCGGGAGGGTTCAGATGTTGCCTGCACTGAAGGCATTTGTAATCATGACGAACACGGTAGGTTCAGATTAAGCTTCCCAATTATTTCTGCTACATGGCTGATTTAAGCACATAAATAAGAGATTACTGATTTCTGCAGGTGATGACTCCTGTGTTCATCACTGTGAAGACAAAGAGGATGATGGTGATAGTTGTGTTGAATGTTGGGCAAATTCCGAAGAGAACAACACCAAAGGAAAAAATAAAAAGAAGAAAAAGAAAAGCAAGATGTTGAAATGTGATGAACATGTTAGTGTCATAACTTGCAATTCTGAAGCCTTTGCGGTTGAGGGGGGAATAGCCTCTTTTCCTTGGTGTGGCAAGTGTGCAGCTTAGCTGCTAGGATTTACTATTACTGTTTTTTTAAGAATGAGTATCTTATGCAGTTCCATTGGTTGCTTATCTTGTGATTTGGGTGTGTGTCTGATGTGGTCATTTGTCCAACAATCCATGAGAGTCATAAATCCAATTCATTCTTTTCATAATACTTTGAAAGCTTGCTTGATCATACTTTTCCATCTGTAAAATGGAGAAAAAGGTCCCCCTCAGATTAAGTTATCTTCCGTAATAATAAAATCGTAATATGCTAATTAGACCGGACAGCCGACACCTTCCGGACGATGGCCGAGCCCCTTGCATGAATTTCGTGCATTGGGCCTCTAGTGTGAAGATAAAATGAGATTATATGGCTGGGTTAGCATAGTGCCCAGTATGCAGTGTTTAATAAATTTCAGCTGCTGCTTTTATTCATTATTCTTTTTAGAAATTTAATGCACTATTGGGGCTTTTTGCTATTAATCACTGCCTTCTTACCTGGGAAATCTTTTTGCTATGGTTTTAGATCCAAAAGCTTGGAAGCTGTATTACAGATCCAGGAAATCGAGAGACCTCAGGAAATACCGTGCACACAGTGTTCCACCGTGACAAGACCAAAGATGCACATCCTGAAAGCTGTTGTAGCTCTGAAAAGGGTGGGCAGCCACTGCCTTGGTTTGAGCATAGAAAAAATGTACCACAGTTTGCAGAACCTACAGAAATGTCATTTGGTCCTGATTCTGGAAAAGGTGCCAAGAGCTTAGTTGAACTCCTTGTAAGTAAACTATGATGTCTTATTGTGGATAACTGAGTGCCCATGGCTAGAAGTGGGAGTGGACAGAATTTTTGAGGGTTTAACCCTTTGCGGTCGTATTAAATTTGGACATGGGTGCCGTACTGGTCGGAATTAATTTCCATTGAAAGAGAGTGATACATAACATACAAGATTATGAAGGATAAACAAGATTTATTAATTCTTTTTTGGAACTACGTCACTACTAGTAGAATCACTACAAACGTTATCACTTTCTACGTCAGAGTCAGTATTCAAGGTGCCACAATAAAAATCCGATTTGTCAGGGCAATGTTTTGGTTCGTGACAAGGTCGTTTAGACACTTAAGAGCTTTCAGAGAAATTATGGACTGATACATGAATGAATAGAGTTAAGATTCGTACGGTTCCTTGCTGTGGTGGCTGAGAGCAGACATACGACTGGAACGGTAAAAAAGCTTTGGTGGCTGAGAGTAGACAAACAACCGCAAAGGGTTAAAGTTGGAAGTGGGGGAAATTAAGAGAATTATTTCATTATTGTTTTGGTGACTTCATTTTTGTTCTTCCACTCATGGTTTATGCAGCTACTCAGAAGTACATTTCCCTGTTCTCCTTTCTCTCAAAGGTAGAAGAAACTAGTTGGGAGATGAGGGTAGAGTTAGCATCATGTCTAGGAATCTGCCTCCTTCAAGAGGAGGGTTATTGTAAGGAAATTGCCTTTCTGAGTGGCAATTTATATAGTAGACACCCTTCCAGACCAGAATCTGAACGAAAGCCCATATTTTTAGGTTACTCCCTTTAGGTCATGCATGATAAAAGCATAACTGAACATGGAAAACCTTTTATAATTGATTCTAGTTCTTGATACTTGAAATGAGGTATATATACCTGATTCCAAGTGATATCGTGCATAGCTTGTGTGGGGCTTAGAGGAGGGGGAAGGAAGGAGAAGGGTGGTGTCTTTTCTATAGGATCTTAATGGAACCAAATGATCTATAGAATACTAGTTTTTTCTTTTTCATAAGGTTATAAAGTTAGATGTTGCTGTGTAACAAAGTTAATAAAGGTTATATTTCACTTAATTTGTAGAAATAAAAGTTTCAGCTTAAAATCAACTAGAGATAAGTCTGGTTATTTAAAATTTGGTAACTTAGCTATAACCATCTCTAATTAGTCATTTTTTTTTAAGGCAGAAAGAAGATATGTTGGTATCAGCTATGCTCCTTATAGGCTTCTAGGAAAAATGTTAGATCCAGAGTTTCAAACCAAATCAAACTGAGTTGAATTTGATTCTCATTTAGTACTTTCTAAGACAGAATAACATTATGCTTATTCTGTAAACATTCCAATTAAAGGTTTTATTTTACTGAATTGAAACTAAAAGCTTGACTGCTTTTTAATATTTAGCTGTCCTCCATCAGCATAACATTTTGCATTCTTTAAATCAAAGTCTTAATTATTCCTTTAATTTGCAGGATGAGTCTGAATGTACTTCAGATGAGGAAATCTTTATCTCACAAGATGAAATACAGTCATTTATGGCCAATAACCAGTCGTTCTACAGCAATAGAGAACAATACCGACAGCATCTGAAGGAGAAATTTAATAAATACTGCCGCTTAAATGATCACAAGAGGCCCATTTGTAGTGGCTGGTTGACAACGGCTGGAGCAAATTAAATAAATAAAATAGCTCTGTCTTTCAATGAAACACTCAAGATGACTACTGCGCCTTCTCTTTCAAAAAACCTCTTAATTTAGTGACTTACAGCAAAATTTTATCTTAAATCAATGTGATTCTTTGTTTTGGGAGATGGTGGAGGTAACCTCATTAGTTTGTTCTTTCTTTAGGCTTGTGTCTTTAGTGGCTGCACAGGCCTGCCATATGATTTAAGCCATCTCTTTCACTAAATGTTTCTCTTCCTGTGAGACTTACTAAAGCAACTTAGTGGCAAAAAGTAATGTTGTACTTATACTTCTGTACAGAAATGACAATGAGCTGAATATATGGTTTTACAAAGTAGACATCCACTTGCGAAATGTTTGGATGTACTGTTAAAGCGCAATGTGCAAAATTTAAATAAAGAATATTTATTAATATGCACAGTAAAATTTGGTGTACATGTTTCTGCTTAATGTGTGGCACTATTTTAATATTTGCCACTTGTGGACTTGGTACTTGGCCAGTGTTGATGTTAGAGAGGATAAAGAGCAAATGAGGACAGAGACAGATAGTTGACAAAATCCTTATTTTAGAATTGACAGCTGAGAAAAGCAGCTTCCAATCTTTTGTTTTTGTATATTTATCTTTTAACACTGGCCAGCATCTAACTTTCTCATAGACTTAATTGCCATTATTTAAAGTTCCCTTATACATAACACAAAGCACCTTAACTTCAGAGGTTCATACTGAACTAGAAGAATGAAAACAAAATTTGGCAGAATTTCAAGCAAGGATTGCCTGATTAAGTAATTATTCAGTGGGTAGAATTGGGATCAGAAGGCTGCACTGAGAGCTAACCACATTGTGGTCTTCATAAGTGCATGTCCTTACGTGGTTTGCAACAATAAAGTTACTGTGGCATTACAGTTCACTGCTTTCACAAGCTGTCTGAATGCTGAAGGAGAGATTCCCCTAGGAGTAGCATTTGGCTGCTATTTAAAAAGTTGAGTCAGTAGTTCAATAAACACATATGCTTAGAGCTTTGTTGTCTGCATGTTGATAATACTTGGGGGGCAGCATACAGGTGGTGGGACTGCCAATACCTCCGTGCAATGGGGATGGAGTGAATTTTATGGGCTTTCTACTGTTTAATCAGATTTCTAATCAAATTTCAGTGGGCAACATCAGAAGCCTAATGAGATTTAATTTTTATAGTTGGTGGCATTTCTTTGATCCACCTCTTGAGCTGTCTTTTCAAATCTTAGTGTTGTATAGGGATTGGGGCAGAGGTAAAATGAGTCATGATTCCTCTCTGATCCTGTTGCTTTCATCCTGGAATCCATAAAGACTGACCAAGGGCCTCCCACAGCCCTTGGCTTTGGTTCCAATCCCTGCTCCACCACCTGTTGCAGTCAAGTTTCCTCTTGAGATCCCTGAAAGCAAGAGCTGGTTTTGTGTTAATTTTTGCCCTGCTGGCCAAATACATGAGTGCTTGTTGAATGAATAGGCTAGCCACGTGCTTATTCCATTGCTTGCATTAGAGGGATTCCAGTAGTTAGATGGATACATCTTTTCTTTGGAAGGATGGCTATATTAAGGATGCAGATATGGCCCTAGCTGGTTTGGGCGTCAGCCTTCAGAGTGAAGGGTCCTTGGTTCGATTCCCGTTACGGGTACATGCCTGGTTTGTGGGCTTGATCCCCAGTGGGGGGCGTGCAGGAGGCACAGCTTTCAGTGCTTTGATGAAATATATCCTAAGTAGCAAAACCAACAAACCAGGAAGAGACAAAAGGGAGAATGGAGTGAAGGCACTTAAGGAGCACATCCTCTGTGGTCCAAACCATGCTTTACCCCTTTCTGTCTTAACTAAGTTTAGTTATCTCAAAAATGAAAGTATTAGTAAGTACTATCTCATAGGGCTGTTCTGCATATTAATATATTTGAAATGCTTAAAAGTGCATGTCACACCGTAAATGCCCAATAAAAGTTAGCTATTGGTTTCATCTATATATTTGCTGCAATGAAAATGAGAAGGTCTAGGGCAGTTGGAAGTAGTCCATTGGGATAGAATCCCCCAGTGCACATGTACTTGGAGGTGTTTCCATTTTTAACCATCACTTCTTGGTTAGTAGGATTGAGAGTCCCCCCAAGGTCACCCATCAGCCACCGGCTGGTTTAGAAGGGCGTTGGAGTCACCTTAAGTGCCCTTAATTTCTCTTCCTGGCCTTGGGTCAGGAACAGGAAGGGCTACTGAGCATGCGGCGAGGGTACGTACGTGCATCCTCCGGCCTGGAGCAAACTCCTGCTACACGTCGGCTTCCCTGCCCCAAGGTTAGAGCTCACCTGGGAAGCCGGACCACACGACCCCGGGACCCTCCAGCGCAGGCCCTCACCCCATAGAACGGACAGTTCCCTGCGCCGGGAGCGAGGCGGGACCGGAAGGGGCGGGACCATGTCTGCGCGGCGTCGCGGGGGGCGGGACTGCCGGGCTGCTACGCCCTCCGGCGAGATG
>NW_006285483.1:652444-661382 GCF_000327345.1 Myotis davidii
GATGGCCCGGGGCGGCATGGAGCGGTGGCGCGACCGACTCGCACTCGTGACGGGCGCCTCGGGGGGCATCGGCGCGGCCGTGGCCCGGGCCCTGGTCCAGCAGGGACTGAAGGTGGTGGGTTGTGCCCGCACCGTAGGCAACATAGAGGTAAGTCCTGGCTGGGGAGCGGAGTGCCCTGGGAGGCGTCGTTTTCGCCGGGGTCCGGTCCCGGTGGGGGAGGGGGAGTGGCCCGAGTCGGGCTGGGACGCTACCCTGACTTGCCTGCCACCCCCGGGCCATTTGCCACGGGTTTAGGGACAAGGTGATGCCTAGTAAGGCAGGCCTCTGCTATGCCCTCTTTTAAAGAGCCGTTTAAGGAACAGTCCCTACCCCATTGTACCAAACCTCTGGCATCTTTCTCCCTCCTACCTGCCGGCTCGGGTAGGCTCGAGAAAGGGGAACCAGAGATCCGGCTGGCGAGGCTGCCAGGGAGAAGGAAAGAAAGCTTTCTGGACTCAGTGGCTACGTTGGCTACTGGATTGCTTTCTCTGGTCCCCAGACTTAGCCCACAAAACCAAGGAAAGTGGCTGGTCAGCCAGATGAGCAGAAGCTAGAGGTTATGTGGGTGATCTTTTTTTTTTTAACCCGAGTCTGAGGTTGGGGTTGAGGTCGGAGTGGTTTTTCTGAAAACAAACAAAAACAAACGGGCTAGTCCCCCCTCCACCCCCAAATCTGAGGGTTAACCCCCTACCCAGTGGGCATAAAGGAATGACACTGGGGTGTTCATAGATAGACCCTTCTCCAATTTGACTGTCCTAGGTGGGACTGAGGAGGCGAAATAGGCATTGAACATGCGAGCCCTGAGGGGGACAAAGCACTAGAAATGGAACTCGGGCTTCCTCTTAAAGTGGGGTTGGGAGCAGAGTTGGGAGCAGCAGGAGCTCAGAGACCAATGAAACGAAGTTGGCCATGTTGGATGGAGCATGGGGGAAGAAGAGGAGAAATTTCCATCATGTTCCCTGGATTTGCCCAGCAAGATCACTCTCAGGGGTCACACTAGTGCTTAGCTGCAGGGCATTATCTCCACCATTGCTCAGCGTCCCTGTGCAGGGCAAGGGTAAGGAAGCCTTTGGTGGGGGCAGAGGGAGAGGGTATACAGGAAGGAGGGCTGTCCCCTCCCCTGCTGCTGCCCTAAGGTATATTTTATAGCCTCTTAGATAGTCCCAAGGTCACCTGGTTACACCATTGCCCGACTCTGCCCCTCCCTTTCTCCTGGAGCTCAGGAGCCTTGGAACCTAGAGGGTTAGGCCAGGGATAAGACCAGTGGATTCCCTAAGTCTAAAGCCACCCTTGTCTTCTCTTCCTACTGCCCTGCCCGAAACTAGCCAGGAAAGGGAGTCCCTGAGCCCCAAGGGAATCTCCAAGCAGATCACTTAGCTCCAGGAGGACCGGTGGGGCCATGAAAGGACAGGGACAGGGAGAAATATATTCCCAGTCCCTCTATTCTGGCTTTCCTGTGGGGGCTTTGAGTCTGGAGGAGGAAGGGACAAGTTGCCTGCCAGGTGGGGAGAATGCTAGGTTACCTTGCCCACAATCTGCTTTTATTGATGGGTTGATTAATAGTGAAAAAGAGCTTGAGTTCTGGCCTCCTAGAGAGAGAAACCCTGTTTCCTGAGGTGGTCGTGAGTAGGTAAGGTTGGGTGAAGGGCTTCTGAGTCCCAGACGACTATACCTTTTAAACTTGGAAAGTTAAAGCAGAAAAGAATTTCCTAAGTCACCTGATCCAGCCATTTATTCCCAGCTTGGTTTGGGGGGAGGGAGGCTGCAGGCCAAGGCAGCTGGCTAAGCTGGCTTTCCTCTAGGGCACCCCGTACCCTCTAGTCTTCTCCTTCCCGCACATGTACAGTCACCTTCCCACATGTACAGTCACCTTCCCACATGTACAGTCACCTTCACGAGACTCAGGTGCCCAGTCGCTGGCCTCCAAGGCCACATGGCTTGTTCCTCCCTGTTTCTGAATGTCAGCTTTCCTCACAGGCGTCTCAGTGGCTCTGCTTTCTCAGGTCTTCCCCTTCCTCAGCTCTTCAGAGTGCTGAGGGCCCTGGCAGTACACAGGGGGTGCCAGTGTCACTTGTCACCTGACTTGCCTCAGAGTTTCCAAAGAAACTTTGGGGTGGAGGGTGGTGCACCATGGGACAGAGAAAGAATTTGTCCTAACTTCCTGACCCTTCCTGTATGTAGGGTGAAGGAAGATTGGCAAGTGGGCTTGATCGAAAAAATATGTGTGCAATTTGTGGAGGGAGGGTGATAGTTCAGATATAAGCCCTTCTGGATGAGGTGATGGGGGAGAAGAGATGGAAGCCCTGGCATAACCAGCTCAGTGGCTCGTGGAACCGGTGGAAGTATGGGGCAGGGTGAGAGGTGCATCTTATGTAGGAGCAGAGAAGGTGTTCTACTGAGGGAGAGGAAGAAAAGAAAAACCACTCCATTCCCAGTCCCTGGCCCCCTTCTTAGAATGGAAGACTCCAGTTTATCTGTGAGGTTACTCCATTGATAATCTCAACTTTCCCCTCCCTCACTCAGGGAGCACTCTCATCCCCTGGACTTTGACCAAAGAAGACAAGCTTAGGGGATGGGCAGTCCCAACATCAGTGTGACCAAAAGGTGGCCACCAAAGGAGAGAGTTCTATAAGCGGTGACAGCAGAGGGAGGTTGTCTCTGGCAGGGGAGGTGTGGGAGTGAGCAGCTCACCCCAGTTAGATCCCTGTTGGGTTTCATAGGAGCTGGCTGCCGAATGTAAGAGTGCAGGCTACCCCGGGACTTTGATCCCCTACAGATGTGACCTGTCAAATGAAGAGGACATCCTCTCTATGTTCTCGGCTATCCGCTCTCAGCACAGCGGCGTGGACATCTGCATCAACAATGCTGGCTTGGCCCGGCCTGACACCCTGCTCTCAGGCAGCACCAGCGGTTGGAAGGACATGTTCAATGTAAGGGCTGCAGACCTGGAGAGGGGGGCTGGGAGGACGGCGGGGAGCCCAGTGGTGGTGAGCCAGAGCACTGCTCCGGATGGGACAATAGCAAGAGGGAGCTTTGGGTTCCTTCCTGGGGCACCTTGACTGTCCCCTTTCTTCTTTCCCTGCCAGAGGGATAGGGAGTGGATGAATAGCCATGTCTTTTCCATTCTTCTTTCCTTTGAGGCCCGGGGCATAGTTCTTAAAGTCTAGGCTGATTCCTTCTATTGGAAGAAAGCTCAGTAGGGGAGAGAGCTGCTATTTACTGAATGTCCCCATATGTCAGCACTATGGGTGCTTGGGAACATGGTCTTATGGGAAGGAAAGGAGCAAAGAGATAGGAGACAATGTTCTTAACCAGCCCTGCCAGCAACTGTGTGGCTTCAGGCAGGTAGTTACCCTTTCTGAGCTTCTGTCTTGTCACATTTAATTGGGATGAACATACTTATACCATCAGTATCTGGGGTCACTAACTCTAATGTCCCCTGTGGCCAGGTAGGTAATAAGAGACTGAGGCAGGTCAGGGGGGTCTGCAGTAAGTGAGAAAGCACACGGCCATGTACAGGGGCAACCACTGCTAGCGTCCAGTGTCACTGCTGTGAGGCAATGTGGCCCAGTGTGGCCAAATCTTATGAGAGGAGTGGGGAGCCTGGGTTTTTATGTGACACTCCATCCATCCCATTCACTGAAATCTCAATTCCACGAGGGCAAGGATTTTTGTGTGTTTTACTCTCTTACAGCCTCAGCCTAGAAACAATCAATAGATATTTTTTGAATGAATGAAACCTTCTAATACATGTTGGAAATGAATTTAAAATGCTTTAAAACTACATGTGGCCCAAACACAGCCTGTAGGACATGGGTTTTCAACTTCTGGACTATATTATGGGGCAATATTGGGTATGAAATTATTCTAAGAAGTTGAAAGCAGTGTGTAAATGCAATGTGTCTTTCCCCACACAATTCTTTTCATATCTGCTCACAGAAGCTTTAGCACCTAACAGGTGTTTGGGCCAGGAAATGAACAATGACCATTGAAACAATGAACAGTGAAAGTAAAGCACTCTCCTTGCCCTCACAGAGCCTTCTGGGAGATCTCAGTTGTGGCCCTCACCTGAAGTAGGTGGGTCTCTCAACCTGAATCTCAACTTGCCCGTCTATAAAGTGAGGGGCTTATGTTAAATCCCTAAGGCCCCTTCCAGCTTGAACATTATGTAATTCTATTAGGGTCATCCTATGAGGCATCTTCTCCACTCCCATCCCTAACCCCCAGACCTAGGAGATTCACTTTCCCGACATCCAGGGACCTGTTTCTCCTACTCCTTCTGCCCTCAGGAGCTGAGTTCTCTGCCCCACAAACCCACACTGCTAAGAGGACCAGAAACAGGGCTGAGAGCCTCCTGTGTCCTTCTGCTGTGAATGCTGTGGCAGGTTCACGCCCAGGGTGTTCTGTCCTGATGCTTGGCTCTGACACCTGATAAGGACAGACATCTAATTTCCCGGGCTGGTCCCGTCTCTTCTGGAGAGGCGAGACATGAGGACCTGCTGAAAGCTTTATCTCTGCTTGTCCTCCTGGGTAAAGCTAGGGGTGGGGCTGGGCCGGAGCTTTAGAGCAGAGACACTTCTTCAGGCCTCTGTTCCATGAAGGGTGGTGGGGATTTGGTGTCACCTCTGCCAGAGCGAGGAGGAGAGGGCAGAAGGCAGGAAGCCCCTTGGGAGGTCCCCTGTCTTCCATGACAAGTCACCCACCCTCTTAAGAGTCTCTGTGCCTAGTTCTGCAGATGGAACAGAGGTTAAGGAAGGAGGATCAGACCTTTTCTACTAGTAGTCTCAAGGGAGGGGACAGGAAAGGAGCAGAGAATAGCTGGGTAAGGTGGGGAGAGGCCATGGTGTGTTTGAGGAGAGAGATTTTTAAACCCATTTTAGGAAGGATTTGAGGCTATTTAGGAGAGAGCAGGATCAGGGGCACTGTCCCAGAGAAGAGGGTATTTGGAGA
This sequence comes from Myotis davidii, assembly GCF_000327345.1. Lineage (NCBI taxonomy): Eukaryota > Metazoa > Chordata > Mammalia > Chiroptera > Vespertilionidae > Myotis > Myotis davidii. Next base: position 657,435 of record NW_006285483.1, read on the forward strand.
AGAAAAGGAGATGGTTCCCTGAGGCAGAGAGTCTACTATTTGGAGAGGAGACAGCCAAGATACAGAGGGTTCCTGGGTTGTGTATGGGATTTGGGGGGGTTTCTATTCCTGTTCACAGGAACTTGAGGGTCACCCAGGGAGAGAAGCTGCCTCTGCTGTCAGCGGGGGCTGGCAGCTTTAGGGGGAGGGGCACCTCTAAGGCACAGTGCCCTGGGTCTGTTGTTGGTCTTTGGTAGGACCTAGGCACTGTTTTGGAGTGCTTCCTGGGGGTTCTTTGTGGCTCCATCACCTGCTCAGATGGGCCCAAGCTAGAGACATCCCATTGCCCTCCCTGGCCTGCAGGTGAATGTGTTGGCCCTCAGCATCTGCACGCGGGAAGCCTACCAGTCCATGAAGGAGCGGAATGTGGATGATGGGCACATCATTAACATCAACAGGTGAGACAGGTGGCCGAGGGCTAGAGCGCAGATCACCACTCACCCTCCTAGCTGGGTGATCTGTTGCAGTTTATTTGACCTCTTTGGACCTGTGTCTTTGGTAAAGTAGGGATTTAATACTCAGTTAACACCCAATGGCATGATTATGGTGAGAGGAAGAAGAATGTATGTCAAGTGCCAGCCCCTAGTTGGCTGGGATGGGTGGCTCAGCCCTTGTCTTTGCAGTGGAAGCCTAGGGGCTCTGCTGGCACTGAGATTCTCCATTCCTCAGGCCCTGGAATGAACCCCACCTTGTGGTACAACGAGAGACTACACAGTATCATTGGGGAGCCCCCCTCTGAGTGGGGAGACATGGCCTCTGCCCTCAGAGATCTCCCAATAGAACCATATCAGTGAATGTGCAGGTGAAATTAAGAGATTTTTGACAGCCTGCGTGACCAAGAGAGGGGATTCTGTGGTCACTGTAGGGAAGACATCTAGAAGAGTAGGGTTTTCAGGAGCAGCTTGAATAACAGCTAGATTAGTGGGCCGCAAGGAGGCCTCCAGAGGTCCCCTTTAGAAGGCTTCCCCGCAGCATCGAGGTGGTGGGGTTGACTGGTACAGCAGGGGGCACTGCTGGTCTCTCGGGAGCATCACTGTCTTCTTTCCCCTTCCCTCCCTCTACCCAGCATGTCTGGCCACCGAGTGGTACCCCAGTCTGTGGCCCATTTCTATAGTGCTACCAAGTATGCCGTCACTGCACTGACAGAGGGACTGAGGCAAGAGCTTCGGGAGGCCCAGACCCACATCCGAGCCACGGTGAGGGTGTGGCCTGGCCCTGGTGGGGATGGGATAGGCACAGGCCCTCTCCACCCCCACACATGCTGCCCAGGGAGCCCATGTCCAGGGTGTGCTGCTTTAGAACCCCTGCGAGCATATTGGGCACAGAGCTCCTGGGCTCTGCTGCTACTTGCATGACCCTGCTCAGTACTTGAGTCCCGTTTCACTGACTTTGAGGTAGGAGCGGGCTGGGCTGACTGGAACATGGCGGGTGAGACTGAGGGAAAGCAAGGGATTGTGGGAAACCAGGTGCACAGTGGCAGGAAACCAGGACTCTGGGCTCTGCCCTTGAAGGCAGAATGACCTTGGGCAACTTACTCAACCTCTCCAAGCCTCAGTCTTTGCATTTGTAAAACAGAGATGATAATCAGGTTATGAGGTTTTCTGAGAGAGAACATTTTGTCAAACATTTACCTGGCTTTTAGTAAGGGCTCTGTAAGTGGTAGATATCATTGTGATCATCACCAGTGGCAGCCTTGGAGCCAGGAGGCAGCCGCTAACATGGGACAGCCAACCTTGTGAAGCTGGGGCCCTGTGGGTTCGTCCTTTCTCTCCAACCTCCTCAAAGCCTGGCCTCTGATTGGGGTTGGGGTTGAGCAAAGCTCAGTTCCTGAGCAGGCCCTCTCTGTCGGCCCAGTGCATCTCTCCAGGATTGGTGGAGACACAGTTCGCCTTCAAACTTCATGACAAGGACCCTGAGAAGGCAGCTGCCACATATGAACACATAAAGGTGGGGCCTCCCTCATTCTAAGTGAAGGCAGAGGGAAGGGAACCTGTCCTTCTAGCCAGGCCGTTGCTCCTCCTAGAGGGTTGGGGTGGGAATGTGGATGCTGGAGAGGACCTCAGTGGTGGGAGGGAACTTGGATCCATTCTGTCCTCATCTTAATCCCCCTTTTCCCTGGTGCTCAGTGTCTGAAAGCTGAAGATGTGGCCCAGGCTATCATCTATGTCCTCAGCACCCCCCCACATGTCCAGGTAAGTCTGGCATTGGCTGTCCACCCCATGGAGAAGCCCAACCATCCCCTGAGGAGGAGAGCAGAGAGGGCTTAAAGAGGTGGGCAGTGTCCTGACTGCCTCAAGCCTTTGTGCCTTCTACAGATCGGAGACATCCAGATGAGGCCCACGGAGCAGGTGACCTAGCTTCCTGTGGGGAGCGCCTCCTCTTCTCTTCACGGATCTTCACGGCTTGGTGCTGGCCTTTGGGTTGTAGGTGTTAATTTCTGGACTCCTGGACACCACTTCCTCTCTCCATCCCTCCCAGGGGTTTGAAAATGTTTGAGGTCTTTTCTATCTAGTCCAATTGTTTCCACCACAAATGTGAAAAGTGGGCTGGGGAGAGGAGGTGGTGTCCCTAATTACTTTACCTGTTAACTCACTCTTGGTCCCCTTCTTGGGCTCCTTGGCCTTTGTTTGCTGTCCTTGGTCTCTTCCCTTTGACTTGGGGAAGGACCTTGGCCAGAAGGGTGGCTTCCCCCTATCTTCTTACACTCCACCCCCTGTTGCTCAGCGATGAGGTGGCAGGGGGAACTCCTCATCTTTTATCTGAGTGGTTATGGAGGGCTCCAGCTTCCTCCTCTCCCTGCCCCAATGCCCTCTCCATCCCTTCTCTCCTCCCCCTTCCCGCACTTAGTTCTCCAGTCCAGTGGGGGTCATCACTCTACTCTGATTGGCAGCACAATACCAGGGCCTACCTCCCAAGTGGATTTCAGTGTAATAATTAATAAAGAAAAATTGCAACAACTGACCTTGGCTTTGTGAGTGTCTTCCAGTTCTTCCCCTTTCTTTGTGATCTGGGGTGGTGGTTTCTCAGAATTTCTTCCAGGTGAGTGGAAAGTGGGTGAATTTAGAGCCTCACTTCTGGAGTGTGGATTACCTTAGGGTAGCAGGTGTGGTTTGGGTTTGGGTCTTGAAAATTGGTAGAATTTGCCAGCCAGAAAAGAAGACAAGATGTGCAAGGCTCAGAGGCCAGAGAGAGCATGCAGTGCTGTGGGAACAGCACAGAACTTAGTGCAGGAGTGAGATGGGGCTGAAAAGCCTGGGTCCCGGGAGGTCTGAGTGCTGAGCAAGGAGTCTGGCCATTACCTGTGGGCCAAGGGCATCAGTTGGCTTGTCAGCAGGTGCGGGACAGGCACCGAGCAGTGGTTTAGAGAATCAGCCACCACAGGGTAGGAAGTGACTGCTGAGTCCTGCTAACTCAGCCGTGGGCAAACTACGGCCCACAGGCCGGATCCAAGACCGTACCCTTTTATGTAATGATGTTTGCTTTGAATTTATATTAGTTCACACAAACACTCCATCCATGCTTTTGTTCCGGCCCTCCGGTCCAGGTTAAGAACCCATTGTGGCCCTCGAGTCAAAAAGTTTGCCCACCCCTGTCAGCTAACCGGTGCTCAGGGTTTGAAAAGACAGTAGAAACGCAGAGGAGGGGCTGGATGCAGGAGAAACTTCTGAGGAAAAGCACCAGTATCCAACGGGAAGGGAAGCACCACGACTGACCTAGTTGAACACATCTCTGTAAAGTGTTTTTTGCTGGTGCCTGGGTGAATGCGACCCTCCAGCTTCCTGGGACCTCAAAGGGCGCAGAATGAAGCCAGTAGCAGGGTCAGCTCAGCGCTGATCACGGCCGGCTGCCGGCTGCCGTGCGGTGGAGGTCGCTGCTCAGCCAGCCCTGCAGGCGGCGCTGTCGGGACGG
>NW_006285483.1:661513-661933 GCF_000327345.1 Myotis davidii
TGGGTGAGCATGCGCAATGCGTCCGGGCAGGAAGCGGGCTCGCGCGAACTCGGAAGCGGAGCACCCCGCGCGAGGTCGGGAAGGGGGCGGTCGCGGCCGGGCTACCTGCCTCAGGAGTCTGGACTGTTCGTTTCTCTGAGGAGGCGGGATGGGTGCCACAGGCTCCGTCTGGAGCGACAGCTCTCAAGGGCGTAGCTAAGGGCATTGCCCATGGCGCTGCTGCGGGCCCTCAGGGGCGCGACCTGGCGTTTTCCCGGCCAACGTGCGCGTCAGTCCTCCCGCTCGGCGCGGCCCGGGGAGCGGCGCGGGGAGCGGCCCGGGGGAGAGGAGCTGAGCCGCCTGCTCCTGGATGACCTGGCGCCTGCCCCGCGCTCCCCCGGGGAGCGGGAACTCCTGTTCGGCCTGTCCCCGTGCCTCCTG
>NW_006285483.1:662014-702451 GCF_000327345.1 Myotis davidii
GGCCGGCAGGTCGGGGGTGCGGGGAGAGCGGGCAGAGCTGCTCCGGGCGGCGGAAGCGCGGGACATTCCGGTTCTGTGGCCCCGGCGGCAGAAGCTGGACGCCCTGTGCCGCCACCAGGTGCACCAGGGCGTCTGCATGGAGGTGAGCCCGCTGCGGCCCCGGCCCTGGACTGAGGCCCCGGAGGCGAGGCCCGGAGATGACCCCCAGCAGCTGTGGCTCGTCCTCGAGAGGCTCCAGGATCCCCGGAATCTCGGGGCCGTGCTGCGCTCCGCTCACTTCCTCGGAGTGGACCAGGTCATCACCAGCCGCAGAAACAGGCACGGACATTCGTTATTCCCCGTGTGTCCCAATTTCAAGGGGCAGCCGAGTTCCTCAGCACCTTGACCCTTTGGTCACCCCCTAGGCAGGTCTCCCGTTCGCCAGAATTTTCATCTCTAACCCTTGGGGGCCGGGGGAGGGGAAGGGAGGGGAGGACAGGGCGCCGGGCTTGAGTTGACGCAGCCTGACACGGGGCATGGGGTCACTTTGCAGCTGCCCGCTCACTCCGGTAGTCAGCAAGGCCAGCGCGGGGGCTATGGAGGTGATGGACATATTCTTCACCGATGACCTGGACGGCTTTTTACAGGTGAGGGCCGAGGGGTTGGGATGGCGGGAAGGAGCAGAAATGAGCCACGCTCAGCCTCTCAGGCCACTTAACCGGGAACTGGTGGAGGAACGGGGAGAAGAGAGCATGTTGGCATTTCCTGTGCTTCTCTAAATCCCTTCGGGAAGAGGGAAGGTTCCCCGGGTTTTTAAAACCATGAGGGGAACAGAATCTGAAGTTGGAGGTGTCCTAGGCTCATTCCCTTTACTGCACTTCTCCAGGCATACCTTTTGGCCCTGCTGCAGGTCTGCCACGGGGCCTCCGTACCTGCTAAGTAGGTCTTCAGTAAATGTGTCCCGAGTCCCTCCCTAGGAGCATAGCTTGCAAGGCTCTTTAAAAAAAAACCACTTTATTGTTCAAAGTATTACATATGTCCTCTTTCTCTATACCCCCCCCCCCACTCCTTCTAGCCTGCTTGAAAGGCTCTTTAATAAGGACTAGTCTATGCCTTTCCTCTTTTCCCTTTCACACACACAAAACAACCCCCACTACCACACAAAAAAACCCCACAACATTTGGGGAGCAAACCTAAGTAAAGAACCCCCCCCGCTGTTCTCTTGCTGAACACAAGGGGGCAGTATTGCCCTGCACTTGGCCGTTCCACTGACCATCTCCAGGTCTCTTCCAGGTCTCGGTACTTCTTGGATCTCCTTCCATATATATATATATTTATTTATTTATTCTCTTTTTCTTTTTGCCTCATCCACTCTCACGGCTATAAGTAGCATCTATATTTGAACGCTTCCCAAATGTATAGCCTAGCCTGGATCTTGCTCCGAAACCCCAGATTCACGTATCTAGTTACCTACTCAATAGCTCTGTTTTCAAACAACTAGCAACACTGGTTTGAAAAAAGCAAGGTAAATAAAGTTGATGGGATTTTAGAAAGCTGCTCAATGTCCTCAACCCAAAATGATTCCAATATGAATAAATAAAAGCATCTCAAAGGGGTTATAAAACAAAACAGCTTTCTTTTGCTGTCTAATTGGCATTTCAAACTGAACAGTTCCATAGCCCAGCCCCTGTTCCTTCTGGAGACCCAGCTCAATCGATGGCAGCTCCATCCTTTCAGTGGTTAGGATAGAAACCTTGGCATCGCCCTTGATTTTTTTTCGGCTCTCACACCAATTCCCATTTGTCAGTGCATCCTTTTGGTTTTACCATGAAGTTATTTGCATATTCTCACCACTTCTTCTCTCTCCACTGCTACAACTCTGGTCCAAGCCACCATCGTCTCTCGCCTGTATTATTGTGAAACCTCCTACCTGATCCTGCTTCTGCTATTGGCTGTCAACCCAACAGGCTGAGAGATCCTGTTGCAACATAAGTCAGACCATGCATTCAGAGTTTTTAAAAGCCTTTGCATTTCTCTCATAGTATAAGCCAAAGTCCTTCCAGTGGCCTTTGAGGTTCTACCTGATGTAGCCCTTAGTTCCCTCTCCGGTCTCAATGGCTCCCTTCCCATGACCACCTTGCTATTGTGCCGTTCCTCACACATAGCAGGTAAGCAGCCACCCTCCAGCCTTTGCATTTACTGATCACTGCCTAGAAGATTCTTCCCCCTGATGTCTACACCGTGCTTCCTCATCTCCTGATCTCCACTCAAAAGTCATTTCAGTGAGGCCCTCCCTTCCATGAGGCTGGGATTTTGTCCGCTGTTCACTGCCCTATCTCCAGTGCTAGAACAGAGTCTGTCCATTCTAGGTGCTCATTAATTATTGACTGAACTGAATGGCTCACCGAGGTAATGCATACAGGGTGGGGCAAAAGTAGGTTTGTAATTGTTTGCATGGAAAATTATCTAATAATTAATATTAACACAAGAATAAACTGTTTCGAGTGCTCACAACTGTAAACCTACTTTTGCCCCACCTTATATATGGGCAAGGTTGGGGCTATTCCTTGGCCAGGGCTCTGATGAAGGTTTGGTGAGCTAGAATATGATTTCTTTCCCCTTTCAGGCCAAAGCCCGGCAGGGCTGGCTCGTGGCTGGCACGGTGGGCTGCCCGGGGCCTGAGATTCCCGGATCCTCTGAGATCCCCATCACTAGTTGCTTGGAGTTCCTCTGGGACCAGCCTACTCTCCTAGTGCTGGGTAGGTAGATGTTCCTGCTTGTCTGTGCTCAGCTGTTCATTTCCTGAGTGCCTGCCTGTCCAGCTGTGGCATCCCTAATCTCTGCCCTTTCCCCCCTCCCGTGCTCTGCAGGGAATGAGGGCTCTGGCCTGTCCCCAGAGGTGCAAGCCTCCTGCCAGCTCCTCCTCACCATCCTGCCTGGCCGGCAGCTGCCTCCTGGACTGGAGTCCTTGAATGTCTCCGTGGCTGCAGGTGAGTCTTACTTCTTTTTCTCTGATCACACATGTGTAGCTGTTTCATCCTAAACAAGTTTCTCAATCATTCTCTATGTCCATTACTTTCTGTGCCAAATGCAGAAAATACATCCTTCTGAGAATGAAATGAGGGAGTGCCTGGCATATGGTCCTTCCTCTTCTCAGTTCTCTTCCCCATATCATTCTGTCTGTCTTTGCAGGAATTCTTCTTCACTCCATTTGCAGCCAGAGGAAGGGTTTTCCTGAAGACGGGAAGAGAGGGCAACATCTCCGAGACCCCCAAGAACCCTCAGCCATGGCTGAAGGGCCCAGATTGCCTCAGCACCCAGGACTGTCCTCAGGATCAGAAAGAGAGAGGCAAGACGGGGGCTGACTTGAACTGTTCAAGATGTGTATGTGCTGGAGGGCAGGGGATAGGTGGCCCACGCATCCACGTGGTGAAGTGTGTTGGAATCTGTTACTTGAGTGTGCACCAGGCTCTGTTCAGTAATCCCTGTCTTGGGAAGCAGGGAGCTTTGCGGTGGAGACCAGAAGAAGTTCCCTTTCCTGTTTTGAGTTTGCACTTGCAGTTGGAGATGGTAGCCTGTTAATTTCTACGATGTGCTAGTGGAGAGGTCTGTTTCCTCCCAGGTCCTGCCTGGACATCAAGGGGAAGTCTAAATATCAGAAGGGAGTTGGGCAGCACAGTCTGGGGATTCTATTCCTTCGAACCAGTGTGAGAATGTAGAGGGAGCCAAGGGCTCTTTGTGGGCCAGACAGCTGCAAATCTAGGCTCACACCCTGCCCCACTGCGGGGCCTTAAGCACGGACTTCATCTTTATATGCCTTAGAGCCCTTGTTGGCATCTCCCTGTCAGGGCTGTTGTGAGGCTCAAATAAAACCTCTCAACTGGTGGGCCATTCTGTTCGATTCATCCATTAGGTGGCAGCCTTGCTCTTTAGTCCACGGTCTTTTCGGGAAGCTCTTGCTGTCATCTGGGGAGATCCCTGGCCGTGGCCTCCAAGAGGCGAGGGAAAGGTTAGCAAACACCTCCCACCCACTGGCCCTCAAGTCCCCCTGACTGGTGAGTCAGCAGTTAGTCCACCTACACGGAAGGAACCAATGAAGCCTGGCCTTTGATTGTGGGAGGTGGCGAGGATAGGGTTGCTGGTTGTTATCAGGACCGATTTGGTACATGTCCCTCAGGGTCCCACAGATGGAACAGAGGCCACAGGTGTAAGTAGTTTAGAATAGCCTGGGCTGCACATTGGAACCACCTGACAAGCTTTAAGAATCAACTGACACTGGGACCGATCCCCAGAGTCTGATGTAGTTAGTTGGTTAGGGTGCAGCTGGGCATCAGGATTTGTAAAGCCTCCCCCTTCCCCACCACAGGTGTTATGTGCAGCCCAGGCTGAGAACCTGGAGCAGGGTTTGTCAGTCTCAGCGCTGTTAACATTCTGGGCTGGATAATTCTCTGTTGTGGGGACTGTGCTGTGCATTGTAGGATGTTCAGCAGCACCCCTGGCCTCTACCTACCAGATGCCAGTAGCAGCCCCCTTCCTCCAATTGTGACAACCAAAAATCTCTCTAGACATTGCCGTATGTCTCTGGAAGGTGGGTGGGGGAGTCACCCCTAGTTGAGAACTACTGCTCTGGAGTGTGGGTCTGGAGGACAACAACCCTAGATTCAAATCCTGATTGCTGTGTGACCTGGGACAAGCTCCTTACCTGCCTGGGCCTCAGTGCCCTCCTCGGTGAAAGCGGGTAACCCTGTCCTTCTGGATTGCTAGGAGGATTCAGAGGACACCAGGAACTCGGTGCCTCATGCATAGTAGGTGCTCAGTAAATAGTACTGCCCTTTCTTTGTGGAATGCATTTATCTTGGAATTCTAATGGTAATGACAATTTAGAAAGACATTTGAATTTGTTTAAAAAGAGGCAGCCCTAGCTGGTTTGGCTCAGTGGATAGAGTGTTGGCTTGGGGACCAAAGGGTCCCAGGGTCGATTCCGGTCAAGGGCACATACCTAGGGTTGTGGGCTCGATCCCCAGTAGGGGGCATGCAGGAGGCAGCCAGTCAATGATTCTCTTTCATCATTGATGTTTCTATCTCTCCCTCTCTCTTCCTCTCTGAAATCAATAAAAATATATTAAGAAAAACGAAAAAAATAAAAAGGGCCTAAGGTTGCTTTAAAGTCAAAGTTGATCCTCTCAAGAAAAGAAGAAACCCCTTCATAAACTCCACAGATCACCACTTTATTGGCACTCTCCATCCTCCCTTGAACTGTCCGTTCCCATCTGGCACACAGGCTCTGACCTCCGCTGGCACAAGTCAGTCTTGGGCATACTACCTGTTTCCTCCGTCCCTGCTGTGCTCTTGGCCAAGAGCCTAGAGTGGCTTTGTACCTTGGCTGCACTGTAGAGTCATGGGATCAGGGAAGGGGGATAACTTTTAATATTCCAGATCCCAGAGGCACCAGACTGATGAAATCAGAATCTGTGGGGAGCAAACCAGGTACACGCATTTCTTGCAGCTCCCCTGCTAGTGTGCAGCCAGGTTTGAGAATCACTGTTCCTCCAGCCACCTGCTCATATCCAAGAAACCTCTACCAAATCATTCACACCATGCTTTTGAGGGCATGTCTGGAAGCACATGCCAGGCAACCTTTCATCTGTCCCTAAAGTACTTTAGATGATGCTGGTTCTAGCCCTGGCTCCATGGCTTCCTACCTAGATGGCTTCTCAGTGTCCACACCTGTAAAATGGGAATGGCACCAACAACACCTGCTCCGGCTTCCCCCAGCAGAGATGTAAAATAAGATGAGAGCATGTCAGTAAAACATGTTTTTGGCCAGGGTTGATCAGTGATTAGAGTGTTGGCCTGCTCACCCAAGGGTTTCAGGGAATGTACCTGGGTTGTGGGTTCGCTCCCCACCCCCAGTTAGGGCACGTGCAGGAGGCAACCAATCAGTGTGCCCCTTGGACATCAATGTTTCTCTCTCTCCCCCCACCCCCACCCTTCCACTCTCTCTGAAAAGCAATGGGAAAAATATCTTAGGGTGAGGATTAACAACAAAAAAGTGTTCTGTAAACTAAAGAACTATGTACCAAGGACTGGCACACAACAACAGTGTGATGGTTCACTTTATATGTCAACTTGACTGGGTCACGGTGCCCTGATATTTGGTCAAATGTTCTCAGTGTGTTTGTGAGGGTGACTTTGGGTGAGAATAACATTCGGATTGGTAGACTGAGTAAAGCAGATTGCTCTTCCTAATGCGGGTGCGCCTCATCCAATCAGTTGAAGGCCTAAATAGGACAAAAATCCTGACCCATGAGTAGGAGAACTCTTCCTGTTTTTTTTTGGAACTGAAAACACGGGCTCTTCTGGAGTCTGGAGCCTGCTGGCCTTCAGATGGGAATGACATCATTGGCCTCAGGCGTGAGACTCACCCTGCAGAACTTGGGGTGCCAACCCCCATGATTACATGAGCCAATTCTCTATCCTATGTAATAAAAGGCTAATACGCAAATTGTCCCCTTGGGAGTTCGACCGGGTGTTTGACTGCTCGCTACGATGTGTGATGACCACCAGGGGGTGGCACAGAATGAAGGAAGGTCACGCCAGCAGCCGGGGGAAGGAAGGCCCTGATTGGCCCTGATCACCAGTCAGGCCTAGGGACCCTACCCATGCACAAATTTTGTGCACTGGGCCTCTAGTAATAAATAAATAGATAAGTGTGTGTGTCTTCTATTGGTTCTGTTTCTCTGAAGAACCCAGACTAACAGATTTGATGAAATAAACTCAGGTGTCCTGGAGTTCCTTCCATGTAGGGACCCAAACCCAGCATGGAAACTAGAAGTTGGGGTTGTACTCAGGGTCCAGAGCCCCTAGTCTTGCCCATGGACTCCTCTGGTATCTGGAACCCTATCTGACCTGCTTGGAGCATGCTATTTATCAGCTTGCTGGGTCCCTGTGGTCTGGGCCATCTAGAGGGGTCACTCTCCTGGGCTAATAGACAGGCACAGGGGGTTCCTCCCTGCTTCATCCATGGGCAGCAGGCTGGCTGGTCTCTGGAAAGATAGGTTCACTTGAACCAGAAGTATTGAGGCTGTAATTACCTGCCATACACAGCCAGGATGTAGTTCTGTTATGCAAACCAGGCATTCTCAAGACAGAGAAAGCACCTGAGGTCCCAAGGCCCAGGATGAGGCCTGCTTCTCCTTGGCGTGGCTGCTGGTGGCTGACACATGACACTGTGCACGAGGTGTGGTCCATACCCAGGAGCTCCAGGGGCTGTGACAGGGAATGAAGGTGCTGGACGCAAGTCCATCCCTGGAGGGCAGGGTCAGGATGAAGCCATGAGAGGCCAGGGCAGTTGCTGAGTCCCAACTCTGTGCCTTGACGATGGTGTAAATGTGAACATGTCCCTTCACTTTTCCAAGTCTAACTTCCCTCATCAATAAAATGGGGATAACCGTGGTGTCTACTTCCGAGGAGCCTGGTGCAGATGAAATGAGATGATGCGCGTGAAGACCTCAGCTGGTGCCTGGGACATGGTGGCTGTCCTCACAGCACCCAGGTGCAGACCCAGAGGTCAGGGCACTGGGCTCTTTTCTCCTACCAACCCGGCCTCAATTTCCCCATAGGCTCTAGGGCAGTGGTTCTCAACCTTCCTAATGCTGCGACCCTTTAATACAGTTCCTCATATTGTGGTGACCCCCAACTATGAAATTATTTTCATTGCTACTTCATAACTGTAATGTTGCTACTGTTATGAATTGTAAATATCTGATATGCAGGATGGTCTTAAGCGACCCCTGTGAAAGGGTCGTTCGACCACCAAAAGGGTCGCGACCCACAGGTTGAGAACCGCTGGTCTAGGGTCTCTTTCAGCTGCAACACTCAATGATTCACTTCTGAAAACCACTAGAGCGAATTGGAGAGGGGAGGGGCTGAAATGGCATTTGCAGGATCCTCCTTGTCTGGGCTCCACAGCCAAGATGGGGAGGGTCCCCGAAGGGTTGGAGGCCGCCTTAGAATTTCCAGAGCAGCTGAATTGTGCCAACACCCCTGCTTCCTTCCAGGGCTGGACTTCTCTTTTGGCAGGAGCCTAAATTGCCAGGTTCTGCCCCCCCCCACCCCCGCTGGGGTCCTAAATTAGACCCCCCCACACACAAACACACACACACTCCTGCAGGGCCAGGCGCCAGGGGGGCCTCACAGTTTGTAAATGTAATCAACCTTGAGGTCTCTGTCTTCCACAGGTGCAATTAGCATGCCCATCTGCTAATCCCTGATAAATGATGTTTACAAACATGGGGCTCCATTCAACAGAGCTGCTCAGCCCCTCCCTCCCAGGCCAGGAGGCTGGGGTCTTCCTAGTACACCCCCCTCCACTATACTTCAGTCTTCTCCAGCCTGCATCCCCTCTCCAGGCAGTGGGCAGAGCTGGAGGCCCCTCCTTGGACCTCCTGCCCCACTGTCTTTGCACACACGTGGAAGATGAAGAGAGCACACAGGGAGCCTGCTCCTTCCCGGGTCTGAACTTTCAGGACAGGTGGTGGGCTGGGTGTGCTTCCTTTATTCACCTCCCTTCGTGGAAGTGTGGGCCCACTCCTAGTGTCCCCAGGGTTGGGCTCCTGGATCCATCCCCAGATGGGAACATTCCCACCAGCAAAAGCATTAACACAGACTTCTGAGTTGGACAGTCCTGGGTCCAAATGTTAGCTCTTCCTCAGGCCACTTGACCTGATTGAACCTCAGTGTCTTCATCTGTAAAATGGAGACATGACATCACAGTGCCTGGGACACAGTAGATGCTCAATAAATGTGCGTTCGCTGTGAAGGAGATGAAAAGAGGCATCTGAAACTACAAAGATGCCCAAGGATTTCCCCTCCTCCCCTACACCTCCTCTCTCTCGGGAGCAGGGCAGGTCCCAGCTCATTACTGGTGGGGGCCGGGGTAGAGGTGTCAGATTGGAATCACTCCTGGGTCTGTTCGCAGCTTCCCTGTTTCATTAACACCTCCTTGGTGGTCTTCAGCTCATCCTGCTGGGGGAGGTGCTCCAGAAAGTTCTCACTGCCTCCTTTCCAGCCCAGAGCTCAGTGCTCCTCCTAGGTTTGGGCTCAGAATGCCCATAGAGTTTTACGTGGGGAGAAGTGGCCAGTTCTGGCCAGGTGGATGTCACCATCCCTTTCTCCCAGGGATGGTCCTGGAAGCCTGGTCAGGTGGGATAGCACCTGGGGCCACCCCTTGCTTTATCCTCCCCCCTTAACCTCATCCAGAGGTTCTAGTCCCCCCATCCCCACTGCCACTTCCCTTCAAATCAGCATGAACAGCATGGTCTGGGTTCTAATCCTGACCCACCTCTTCCTAGTGGGATAACCTAAGGCAAGTTGTTATCCTCTAGGACAGAGGTTCTCAACCTGTGGGTCGCGACCCCTTTTGGGGTCGAACAACCCTTTCACAGGGGTCACCTAAGACCATCAGAAAATATGTAATTACATATTGTTTCTGTGATTAATCACTATGCTTTAATTATGTTCAATTTGTAACAATGAAAATACATCCTGCATATCAGATATTTACATTATGATTCATAACAGTAGCAAAATTACAGTTATGAAGTAGCAACGAAAATAATTTTATGGTTGGGGGTCACCACAACCTGAGGAACTGTATTAAAGGGTCGCGGCATTAGCGAGGTTGAGAACCACTGCCCTAGGATATGCATTGTCTCTTCTTTGAATGGGGATACCATACCCGAGCAGCATAGCACAGGGCCTGGTAAATCGTAAACTCTGTCAAGGCAGCCATTGTTATTTTACAGATACAGCTGCTCAGAATTATCTTTTTAAATCGCAAAACCTTGTGTGGGGGGGGTGGGAGTGGGTGGGGAGCAGGGCCAGAGCCCCAGGACCATGGCACATTCAGAGAAGCAGGAAAGGGCAGGAGCTCTGCCCTTGAATTGCCCAGTTTCTTCCCCAGGCTGGGAAAAGGAGTGGGGCTGGGCGTTGAATTAGGACCAGGAGCCTTATACTGGGCTCTGCGAAGGCTGCTTCTACACAAGGTTTCCCTCCACTGCTCTCCAGGAAGGATTCTTATGGACATGCCTTGTCCCCCCCACCCCCCACCATAATATTGGATCAGAGGACCCCTTTCCCCAGCTGCCCTGGGGCAGGGAGGAGGGGCTGGGCCCAGGCCCCTGGCTGAACTTGGGCCCGTCTGCTTTCTCCCTCCACTTCTGCACCCCTCTCTTCCTCAGGTACCCCAGCTTTTTTGCTGAAGTTTGTGGGGTCAGGAGGGAGACTCCATGAAAAGTGGCACCTTCTGTGGTTTATCTGTAACTCAAAATAAAATAAAATAACTCAACAGTTTCCTTTAGAAAAAAGAAACCAAGGCAGAAATCAGCAGGTGAGGGAGGCGGTTAGGGGGTGGGCTAGGTCCCTTCTTACTAGTAGCCGCACTGGCCCCCTGCCCCCTGTAACTTCCCCTCGGCCCCCACAGGCTTCTGCAGACACTAAGTCCCATCCACTTCTTTTAGAAAATCAGTGTGTGAATTAGTTTGACTCATTGTATAGTCCCAGGTCCCAGCACAGGGCCAGGCACATCCTGAGGGTTTAATAAGGGTGAGTGAACAGCTCAGCAAATGGGTCCTGGGGTTGGAGACTAATTGCCTCCCCCCTCCTCTTCACTGTGTGGGCTGGAGGGGCAAACCTCTCAGCACATTTCCAGCTGGCACTGACCTTCAGCTTTCCGAGGAGGCAGGACACACATGATCCCCCAGCCACAGCTGCTCGTGCTTCTCTGAAACAAAGGAGCCAACGGAGGGAGGGCCGAGAGGCTGCTCTGTAGAACCCCTCAGCCCTCACCCTGCTGAGGCCCATCTGCATCCCAGGCCTTGTGCAGATGCCCCTCCTACAGATGGGGGTACTAGCCACGGGCCAGGCCCTGCAAGGGGCTGGATTCTGTTTAAATCAGAGCCCCATGGTGGGTCTGGGACCCGGAAGCTGTGTGCTTGGAAGCTGATGCTTAGGAGGGTAGACACTGTTACTACCGTTGGTTTAGGGATAGGAAACGGGTCAGAGGTGTTGAGTCACTTGTCCAAGGTCATGCTGTGGCAATCAGAAGGGTTTAGGAGGGAGGGAGGAGGAGGGTGGAGAGCTGGGGCTGGAGGAAGGGAACCTCCAGTCCAGCGGCTGGGAGGCCCGCTGCTGATGAGGCCAAGACACTTCTGCACCAACCCCCACCTCCATCGCCCCACTCCTAAAGCATCTTGAGTAGCTCTCAGGGGGTCATCCCAGGGGCAGGGGGGCACCTCACCAGCTCCCCTCTAAGCTGTGGGTGGTATGCCCAGTAGGGAGGCCAGAAGTGATAGCTCAGAGCTACTGTGGGATGTAGCAAAAGGCCTCACCTCTCGGAGACACCAGACTTGGGTTTAAGTCCTGGCTCTGCTCCTACATCTCTCAGCTTGGTTTCTTTCCTGTAAAATGGTGCCAAAACCCTTTTTCTCCCAGGGTCGTGCCTGCCTCTTCCTTCCCTCTTCCTCAGGGGCCTACTCTGTGTCTGCTGCCTCTTTGCCCTTCCCAGCTTGGGTCTGGTGCCTCCTCTCCCTCTTCATTCTGCCTCTGTTTTCTATCGTCTCTGTCTTGTCTGCCTGGTTTGGCCGGGTCACTGGGGGCTCCCTGTTGCTGCACCCTCTCTGGGACTGTGTCTCCACACCCTGTCTGTCCCTCTCCTTGCCCCTCCCCCGGCTTCTGATACCCCAGGGGCTGATCGATTACAGCAGCTGCCTATCGATTGGGGTGGGCATTCAAGTGTGTCTGCTGGAGGCCAATATTGATGGACAGAATTGTAGCCCAGGCTGGACGGAGTGGCAGTTGGGGAGCCTGGGGCTGCTGCTTGGGGAGTTGGGCTCCCCTCTCTCCTGCCAGGACCTGAGAGTGGACCCTGCTAGGGATGACGGTGGGGGTGGGCCAGAGGGCTTCTGAGGACAAAAGGCCAAGGTTTATTATTATTAGCTCATGCTGTCATTTAACAAGCATTTATTGAGCACCTACTACATACCAGCTGGAGATGCAGCAGTGAACAAAAATCAATGAGATAATGCTCACAGCAATCCTGTGCGTCACATTCTGTCATCACCCTGTTATAGAATTGGGGAAACAGGCTCGGAGGCATGTGCCCCAAGTCTGTAGAGCTGGGACTCAAACCCAGTTCTGTCTGACTCCAAAATGATTGCTTTTTCCTTTTTTATTTTGGTTGCTGTCTTAACCATTTTTTTTAAAAAAATTAAATATATTTTTACTGATTTCAGAGAGGAAGGGAGAGGGAGAGAGAGTCAGAAACATCAATGATGAGAGAGAATCATTGTTCAGATGCCTCCTGCATGCCCCCTACTGGGAATCGAGCCTGCAACCCAGGCATGTGCCCCTGACCAGAATTAAACCCAGGATCTTTCAGTCCACAGGCCAACGCTCTATCCACTGAGCCAAACCAGCTAGCACTATGTTAACCATTTTTAAGTACAGTAGCTCAGTATATTCCCATTGTTGTGCAACAGATCTGAAAATCTTTTTCGTCTGACGAACCTGAAACTCTATACCCGCTAAGCAACAATGGCCCATTCCTTTCTCCCAGCCCCTGACAACCACCATTCTGTTTTCTGTTTCTATTAATTTGACAGCTTTAGATACTCATATAAGTGGAATCATATAGTGGTTGTCTTTTTATGACTGGCTTATTTCGTTTAGCATGTCTTCAAGGTTCATCCATGTTGTAGCATGTAACAGGATTTCCTTCCTTTTTAAGGCTGAATAATATTCCATTGTATGTCAATGCAACATTTTGTTTATCCATTTATCGGTTGATGGATAGTTGGGTTGCTTCCATCTCTTGGCTGCTATAAATAATGCTACAGTGAAGATGGGTGTACACATACCTCTGAGATTTTGTTTTCAGTTATTCTGAGTCTATACCCAGAAGTGTGATTGCTGGATCATATTTTAAATTTTGGAAGAACTGCCATACTGTTTGCCATAGTGGCTGCACTATTTTACAATCTCACCAGCAGTGCACAAGAGTTCTTATTGCCCCACATTCTCACCAACATTTATGGTTTTCTGTTTTTTTAAATAGTAACTATCCTATTGGGTGTTAGGTGACATCTCACTGTGGTTTTGATATGCATTTCCCTTGTGATCAGTCATGTTGAGCATCTTTTCATGTGTTTGTGGGCCAGTACATATCATTCTTGGAGAGATGTTTATTCAAGCCCTTTGCCCAGTTTCAGTTGGGTTATTTGTTGTTTATTGTTGTTGAATTGTAGGAGTTCTTTACATATTCTGGATATAACCCTGTATAATAATGATTTGCAAAATTTGTCTCCTATTTTGTAGCTTGCCTCTCACTGTTGATTATGGCCTCTGATGCACAGAAGTTTTGAAATTTTTAAAAAAATATATTTTATTGATTTTTTACAGAGAGGAAAGGAGAGAGATAGAGAGTTAGAAACATCGATGGGAGAGAAACATCGATCAGCCGCCTCCTGCACATCTCCTACTGGGGATGTGCCCGCAACCCAGGTACATGCCCTTCACTGGAATCGAACCTGGGACCTTTCAGTCCGCAGGCTGATGCTCTATCCACTGAGCCAAACCGGTTTCGGCGAGTTTTGAAATTTTGATGTAGTCCCATTTATGTTTTTCCTTTGTTACCTGTGCTTTCTTTGTCATATCCAAAAAGCTAATTGCCAAGTCCATTCAGAATGGTTTCTTTTAACCATTACTCTCTGCTGTCACTTCTGCTGACACTTTTGGGTGGGTGGAAGGGAATGGGGTAGGACAGTATGCAATAGTTGATGAAATCAGGAAGTGTTTAACCAGGAGAATGGAAGCCCCTTAGGTGGTGGTAGTAGTGGGAGAGGTGATGAGGGCAGTGGCCATGGTATTCAAATTACAGAGGGGCTTTCATGGGGCAGAGCAGTGACCTAGAGGGCAGGAATGGGGCCAGTGGGAGACTTAGGATGGCAGATAGTAACTCATCTAGCAGGATTCCAGAGGTTGAATAGGGTATTTTTTAGGCAGCGAGCTCCCTGTCACTAGAGGAATGCAAGTACTCCGATGACAAGTCAGGTAGGATGTTGCATAGAGCCTTCAGACAGAGGATATTAAGGTTGGGTTATGGCCTCTGATTTCTTCTATTATTCAGTAAGGAAGGAGGGAGCTCAAAGCTTCAGCCAAGGGGTGGGGTGGAGTGGGTTGGGTTGCGGCTGACAAGTGCTTGCTCTGTGCTTGGGGAAATCTTGTGATTTGGGGTTGAGCCATGGAGGAGATTCCCTGTCATCCTGAAGCCTGCACCCAAGCTTTGACCCAGCTGACCCAAGGACTCTGGAGTTCTGGCAGGCCTGGAATTGGGGGAGAGAGATGAAGGAGTGGCTCCATCACCTGTGAGGTGCTGCTTACAAGCAGAACAGAGGAAACACAGACTTAGAGCCTGGCCCACTTTAGTTCAGGTGCTGTCTCAAGTATTTACCAGCTGGCTGGCTGGCTTTGGGCAATTTCTTTAACTTTTCTGATCCTCATTTTCTTCATCTGAGCAAGGGGCCATGTCCTCTCTTGCAGGGTTTTCTGTAGAATGACAATAACAGGTGCCTGGAACCTGGCAGGTGTTCAGTGAACTGCAGTGTTCGGAGTTAACTCACGAGCTGCCTCTCACCACTCTCTGAAGCCAATGACCCTGGGTGGGCTGCTCACCCCTGACCCTCCAGTGACCACTTTCCACCGCTGACTTGTGTGGACTTCAGCCCCTATTCTGTCTGGGGGCTGGGAATCCAGACTCCTGAATCCAAAACCCAACTCGGCCATGGCAGACACCCAAGCTTTGGGGGCCCTCTCTGGGCTGGGCAGATGGGGCTGGATGGCAGCCTGTATCCTGACTGTTAGTTCTTTGTCTGCCTGTCCCCGCTGGCCCCGGAGCTTCCTCACTCCTAGTTGCCCAGTTCCTCCCAGCCCTGCACCCTGTGGCCTGGAGCACCTCCTTGCCCGTTTGTACCCAAAGACCCCCGACATAACACCCAGCCCGGCCTCGCCCATCGTGGAAAAAAATCAAATCTCATTCAATGTCATTGTTTTCCTCCAAATTTGCTGCGAGGACACCTTGAGGCTCCTCTGTATTACTGCCTGTTCCCAACTTCAGCCCCTCAGCCACCACCCTCGACTCACCAGGGACACAGGGGGACTAGATGGCAGTCAGCATGGAGGGGGAGAGGGCTGGGGGAGCTGTTTGCTGGGGCCCCCAGTCTGCTCTGGCTCTTCAGCGTGGCCCGACTCTGGATATGCCTCTGATTTCTGGGGCGTGAGCATTTCCCTGTCTTGCTGCCCCATCTCCTGGACTTGGCAGAGGGGAATGTGTTTCTGTGTGTGTATGCCTGTCTTTGTATGTCAGTGTCTGATTGCGTGTGTCTGTGAGTCCATGGGTGTCAACGGTATGTCTCTGTGCATCTGTGTCTATTTCTCCCTGTATATGTGTGTATGTCTAAGAGTGTGTGTGTGTGTGTGTTTACCTGAATACAGTGCAGGGGTGGTGGTGCTTGACTAGCAGTTGAACTCTGGAAGGGGCTTGATCTGGGATAAACCTAAGATATGGTTTTGTTCCAAAGGGACGAGGGCTAGGTAGGGCCCTGGAGAAGCACAGCTTCTCTGCCCTCTCCCATCCGCTTTGCCAACCCTTTGTCACCTTGAAAGTGGACACTGTGCTGATCCTGTTGGGCTATTAGATTTGAGGTTTGGGGGTTGGTGGAAAAGATTTGCAACCTGATTTGGGGTAAGGGGGCATGAACTCCTCCACTGCCTCCAGTCTGAACTAAGAGCCCAGGTGGCTGTATTTAGGGTTGAATGGAGTTATTGTCCTCTGTGAGTCAGATAGAGTGGGTTGGGAGAGAAGATTGGGCAGTGAGGGTGAGGCACAGAGGGCATTCCTGTCTGCCGGGGCCGTGTTCCTAGCATAATGTCAAACGTCAAGATCAGCCTTAATGGGGAGAAAAGTCACAAACGGGCCCTTTGCCTTTGTGGGGTCACTTGCCTTTAGCCCACCTTCCAGGACGGGGTCAACTGTGGTGACTTTCTAAGCCCTGGGACACAGCTGAGGTGCCCCAGGGAACAGCCTCGATGGAGCCTCCTACACGTTTGAAGGTAGGCTGCTCTCTGGGCATGTGGCCTTAATGAAGCCTCGCCTGCTACACCCCCCAGCCCTGCACAGGCGCACAGGTGTGCGTGCGTGTTCTCCCCACAGCCTCTGCTGGGGAGCTAGGAGCAGCTCTCTGGGTCCTGGGGACAGGCCAGATTTATGGCACCGGGAGAAATATTTAGGCCTGAGACAGTTTGGTTGTGTTAATTATGGAAATCTAAAGATAATCTATATTTAATGCTGAATTTTGTCAAATTTGCTAAAGAATTAGGGGAGCGTGTGCAAACAGTGACACTTCAATGAAGAACAAGGTGCAATTAAACTCTGAAATTTACAGTGGAATAATTGGAGAGCATGACAAATATAGTTATCAGCGGCAACTAATTAGGGGCCTGCTCGAGGTTTCTGGGCTTGATTAATCTCGCCTGGATGCTAATAAGTTATGCTGGGCAGCTGATAGCATTTGTCCCCTCCTCCTTTCCAGCCTCCTCCAGAGTACTTGCGGGTGGGGACACGACCCAGTCGGTCCATCCCTCTGGACAGCCTGGTCTGAGGGGGAATGGGGGCACCGCTTCTGATGATTTTCCTTGCTGCTGACTGTGGCCAGGCCTTACCTCCATAGATTCAAGTTTAGGCCTGAGTTGGCACTATTATCTGGCTGGAGTGTGACAGCACCCTGGGCGTTGCTTGCCAGGCCCCTCTGTGAAACCACAACCATCCCTCCTGGGGCTGTCCGGGAGCCTTCCTCAGACCTGCTGCCCTTGTCATCCTTGAGGAGCCCACCTGGGAGGGGTCTCTGTATGACTAACCAAGAGGAGGGAGTTACCCTCCAAGAACTCTCCTCTCCACCCCCACCCTTTCCTCAGAAGTTCTCCTGGCTAGCCGCCTGGCGAGTGACCTATGAACCAGGAGGTCAGGATTCAATTCCCAGTCTGACCGGGTTTCGGGTTGTGGGCTCAATCCCCAGTAGGGGGCGTGTAAGAGGCAGCTGATCAATGATTCTCATCATTGATGTTTCTGTCTCTCTCCCCTTCTCCCTTTCTCTCTGAAATCAATAAAAATATACTTAAAATAAATAAATAGATGATATAATTTTAAAAAGTTCTCTGGGCTGACAAATCCACACCTGGGGTCACCTGGGGCAGTGGGGCATGAACCCTATCCTGAGCAGTCTCCTGCTATCTCTTGCCTTTGCTCACAGCTAGAGGCCTGTGAGGTCTCCAGCCAAGCCTTGAGGTGTTGCTATTGTTAAGTAACAGTGTGTGCGAGGAGGTGGCTCCAATAGCCTTGTTGCTTCCACTCTCTCTACAAACAATATGCCTAAAATGCAGATCAAATCACATCCTGCCCCTGCTCTGAAACCTTCAATGGCTCCTGCTGCCTCCAGGATAAAGCGCACACTTCTTAGCCTCCTGGTCAAAGCTGTCTACAGTCTGCCCTAATCTGGTTCCTACTTCCTTTTGGGCCCCTCCAGACTCCCTTAGCGCCTGACAGTCTGAAGGCTTTTATGGAGGCAGATTCCATGGTCTGCAATGCCTTCTGTCCTGCTCCCATCCCCATGTCCATCTGCCTTCCCCGAGACCCAGTTTAAGTATCACCACCTCCCCAGTCCCCCCTGATGCTCCCAGTCACATCTGTTGTCCCGCCCCCACCCCATCTGAATTCCCTCTTGTTGCACAGTTGTCCTTTATGGCTGTGTGTCACACTCCCCCACCAGAGTGCAATAATGCTGTGGGCACCAGCAAAATGGATTCCCGCCCCCCCACACACACATTGGCTGCACCCCTCCTTGGGTTTGCCTCCTGTGCAGTCTTCTGGACTTCAGGTTGGAGGACTTGGGGTCAGGTGGTGCTTGTTTCTTTTTCTGCAGAGCTAACACTCTTTGAGATTCGGCTGAAATGACAGAACTAGCTTCTTATGTTTGGACACTGAGGCAAGGCCTGATTGGCCCATTTCACAGATGGAGACATGTCTTGGCCACTGCACAGTCTTGCAGAGACTGGCACGTCACTGGTTGCAGGAGGCATCAGATAAAGCGAGGTTTGGAGCAACTTTGCTGAGGGTGACGAGACCTGGGAGGGGACAAGTTGGGATTCAGGCTCAGGCCTCTCTGACTTACTGGCATAGGTTAGCAATTTTCCTCCACAGCAGTTTTTCTGATGAATCAAGACCTTGGTCTCGTCCCTCCCTGTCCTTGTCACAGCCCCTGGCTCTGAGGTAACTGCAAATGGTGCCTCAGCCTTGAGATTGCAGCCCCCAAATCCTCAAGTGCTGTGTGTCTGTAGACAGATCACTAGCCTCTCTGAGCCACAGCTTCCTTTTGAATGGTCAGCAGATGCTTAGTCCCTTCTTTGCAGGGTTATGATGGGATGAAATGAGGTGATGGATGCAGAGACCCTTCTCACCTACAATGGACCCCCGGGAACTTGGGCTGGGGGCCCCCAGGGACTCTTGGTCTGTCACTTGGAGCTGGGAGCACAAACACCCGCAGGTCTCATTCAGCCCTTCTCTGGGGGAAGGAGAGAGATCAGGGGTCTCCTCTCTCAGGAGCTTCCAGCTCTTGCTGCTGCTGCAAGTGATGGCTCTGTCTCCATGGCAACTTGGGCAGGCCGCCTGCAGGGCCTTCCGTGCCAGCGTGTTGACCTCACTTAGGATGATTACCTTTTGGCAAATAAAATAATTGTGTTAATAAAGAGGCTGTTTGCCCCTTCATCCCCCACCCGCTTGGCCTGTTCCCCATCCCTACCCTGGAGAAAAGAGATGTTCCCCCACCCAATTACCCTGGCCTCTGGGAAGCCTTACTCTTAAATAAGTTGTTGACTAAGACGCTGACTGTGTTTTAATTTTTGCCAATTTTAACCGTCTCCCATCCTCCCCATCTTGCCTTCTGCTTCCCTGCCCCAATGTCTTGAAGTTGCATAATTTAGGATAATACTGCTCTTCCTGTGTTCCTTCCGCATGGCTTCAAATACCCATTGGACCTCCCGAGCTATCATAATAATAAATTCTCTTTATTGAGGTCCGCCCGACCCCCCAACCCCGGTGTGTTACACCCTTTACAGGTGTCTTTGAAAATGTCCTCTCTTTAGTCCCTGTAACAACTGTGCAAGTTAGTTTCAATGCCACTTTACAGAGCAGGAGACTGAGACCCTGAGTAAACACATGCTTTGCCAGGACTAGGGACCTGGGATGGGCCAGCCTCTAGTCCGGAGAACGGGCTCTCTTGACAGTTGTGGCCAGCACACACTGGCCGTTGGCTTGGTACTGGACTGGGCTGGGCTTCCGGAGAGGAACAGAGCCCCAAGTTGGGGGAGGAGATGGCCATAGCTACAGAAAACGGACGTGCAAGATGCAGTGTGACCAGTGCTCTCAGACCAAGAAAATGATGGAGATTTCCTGGAGGTACTGTGGAAGCAGACCCCACCATAAAGCTCTGAGGGGGACAAGGAGGACGAGACTGATGGTTGCAGAGCCTCTGGTAAGCCGCTGACACTTTGCTGAGTATCTCACTTGTTAGCTCATGATGTTCATTACAACCCCATATTGCAGATGAGAAAAGTAAGGCTCAGAAAGCTTCGGTTAATTTTTCAAGGTCATACAGCTGGTACAGAGAAAGGATTCAAACCCAGATTTGTCAGATATCCCTGCCCATGCTCAGTGCTTGTTTGATCTTATCAGGCAGTCTTTCAGATCATGGACAGAGAGGAAGGACAGAAGGAAGAGAACCATGAAACAGGGAGTGCAGGCTCTGAACATAGGGTGGGCCTCTTGGAGGTCTGCCTTAGCCACATTTCTGAGGCTCTTATTAAAAATAGGCTTGCCAGTCCTAGCCAGTTTGGCTCAGTGGATAGAGCGTCGGCCTGCAGACCGAAGGGTCCCGGGTTTGATTCTGTCAAGGGCACGTACTTCAGTTGCAGGCTCCTCCCTGTCCTGAGCCATAGTCGGGGCTCATGCAGGAGGCAACTAATCAATGTGTTTCTCTCACATCAATATTTCTCTCTGTCTTTCCCTCTCTCTTCCACCCTCTCTAAATATCAATGAAAAAAATATCCTTGGGTGAAAATATATATAAAAAAGGCTTGCCAGCCTGGCCGATGTGGCTCAGTGGTTACTTGGAGATCATGGTTCAATTCCCGGTTAGGGCACATGCTTGGTTTGCAGGCTCAATACCCAGTAGGGTGCGTGCAGAAGGCAACCAACCGATGATGTTTATCTCTTATTGATGTTTCTTTCTCTCTCCCTCTCCCTTTCTCTCTCTGAAATCAATAAAAACATTTAAAAAAAAAGGCTTGACAAAGAAGGGTCCCCCAAAATTGTGGCTAATTTGGGAAGTTTACTTTTTAGCAATGAACACAAAATAATGCAATGTGAGTAGGTTGTTTGAAAGCTAATTTTAAGCCTCCCAAATAATGATTAAGTCAGGGATCTGAAGGCAGTGATAGGGCAAAGCTTTCAAATTGTGAGGTACTGTCCTCACTGGATTCTGGGGTCTCCCTGTGGCTGGAGGAATAGTGTTATGCAGACATAACATCAGCAGTCTGGATTAGAGGCCCTTTGTAGATATGAGTCTAGGCTAGAGACCCTAGCAGCTAGCTTGTCTTCACCCCGCAACTCACTCCCATGAGAGGCCCTGCCCCAGACAAAGTGGACCAGGCAGGGGCTGGCATGCCCGCTGGGCACACTAGGTGGCGCTCTGATATTGCTCAATCTTCTGCGCACCAAGATGTGCAGGGGCTGGAGGGTCGGGTGGGAGTGAGAGGAAGCCAGTCTCACTAGACCTGACACCTGGGGCTTGGAGTAAGCGTTGGGGGCACTGGAGATGTCAGAAGTCAGGCTGGGGGTCAGGAACACTGTTCCTCCCACTCATGACTCCTGGTCATCCATGGGCCCCCAAGCAGTGGGGGCTGAAACTGTAGTCATTGGAGGGACAGAGAGACCAGAGGTGCTGTGGTGGGATAGAGGTGAGGGGGTGAGGGCAGAGTAGCACAGCAGTGTGTGGCTGATAATGAGCCAGGTGACATGGGAAGGTTGTCCTCTCGTTGACCATTAAAGCCCAGGATTCTAAACCGGGGTCCACCTGCGGGTGGGGCTTGCCCACTTACCTGCCCTTGGACCTCGGAGCAGGTTAAGAGCCTGGGGAACAGGGAGATGTGTGTAATGCCTCCAGTTATTAAAGGAAGCCTTGGGAGATGTCAGCGAGAGAACTGAGGGCAAGAGGCAGACCAGGACCCAAGGCTATGGATTCTTGTCCCTGTTTAACTGTCCTAGCCATGTGACCATGGGCAAGCCACTCAGGCCTCTGCTTCATTCTCTGTGAAATGGTAATAATTCTCAGAGCTGTTGGGAAGCTCACATGGGATCACGCACACAGAGGCAGTCAGTTCGCCCAACGCGAGGCATGCCTCCTGTTCTGTTCAGAAGTGGCATCTCGTGCCTCTTCTCAGTGCCAGGTGAGTGGGGGATGTGTAGATGGAAGGGGGGGCGGGGCTTGGAGGCAGCTAGTGTTGGCAGTGTTCCAAAGGGACCTTCAACCCTCACCCTTGCGGACAGTGTGGCTCCCTGGTTAGAGTGTCGGCCTGTATACTGAAGGTCATGGGTTCAATTCCCAGTCAAGGGCACATACCTGGTTTGCAGGTTCGATCCCCAGCCCCAGCAGGGGCATGTGCAGAAGGCAACCAATCTCTCACATCAATGTTTCTCTTTCTCTCTCTCTATTCCTCCCTCCCTGATTTCCTGTCTCTCTAAAATCAGTGGAGAAAATATCCTCGGGTGAGGATTAACCAAAAAATAAAACAAAAACAAACAAAAAACCCTCACCCTGTGGGAAACCGTGCCGGAGAGAGCCTTGCCCTGAGATTGCAGCATTTTCCCTGTGTAGAAATGCTCACCTTGGAGCGGGCCTGACCACACCACACACCTGTCCTGGGTCTTCTTACCCCTGCAGGCCTCTCTGTGTATATCTGGGGCCCTGTCGCATCTAGAGAGAAAGGAGAACCCCAGCATTCCTTTGGGGTGGAAGGAAGTAGAGGGGCAGACCTGCCCAAGGACTCTTTTTCAGCAGTCTGCTTGCCTACTTCCCTTATATCTGGTACAGGTGGGGAAATTGAGGCAAGGGGGGAACCATTGAGAGAAACCAGGAATCCCCAAATGCTAGTAGGTGGAAGGAATAAGATGACAAATTATTATTTCCTCAGGGGACCTAGGGAATCTGTTACCCTGAACTTGGCAGGGGAGGTGTGTGGGGCGTGGCTGCAGTGTTTTGGCCAGGTCCAAGCCTCGGACTAATGAAAGGACAGGGTCCTCTCATTGCCACGTGCAAGTCCCAGCTGGAGGGTAGGGCCCACCCAGCACAATTATAGCCAATGGCTGTGATAGTAAGCTTGAACCTATGGTCCAAACACATAGCCTCACGTGCCTTGTGCTAGAGTTCAGGTGAATATAGTTGAGTGAGGTTGGCACTCACGAGAATGCTGTAAACAACGTGA
Organism: Myotis davidii; assembly: GCF_000327345.1. Lineage (NCBI taxonomy): Eukaryota > Metazoa > Chordata > Mammalia > Chiroptera > Vespertilionidae > Myotis > Myotis davidii. Next base: position 684,641 of record NW_006285483.1, read on the forward strand.
TCACACCCCTACTTTGCCTCGTGGCATCTGCTATAAAATAAAGACACGGCTTGTGGGTGCTGGCGCTGTCTCCTCATCAGGGAGCAGCATCCCACCGAGACTCAGCTTTCATTCTCTTATCTGTCTTTCCTTAATCCTTTCACCCCCCCACTCAGTTTACCTTTGGCCGCAAGAGAGGTGTCAAATGGTTGGCTGGAGACATGCAAGGAGACAGGAGAGAGAAGGGAAGGAATGGTCTGGGAGGAGTAAGTCAAGGGCACGGGCAGTGGGGCAGACTTAGTCAACAAACATTGTGCAAATGTTTAGTGAGCACCGTATGGGGGCCAGACACTGTTATGGGTGCTGGGGATTCAGGGGACCCAGACAGACAAAAATCCCCATCCTGAGGGAGGGCCCATGGAGCCAGGATGCTGAGGGATTGACTCCAAGTGGTTCCCTCAAATCGCCCAACATCTCCAAGTTCCTGTTTCATCATCTGTAAAATGGGATAATAATGTCTCCTCATGGGACTGTTGTGAATGTTAGATGCATGGAAAGTGCTTATCACTAGGTCTGGCATTGAATGAATGAACTGCTGTGGGTTTTGTTAGTCTTATAGTTCTGGAGAGTGTGACCTTGAGTAAATAGTTCACCTTCCTTGAAACTTGGGTTCCTCATCTAAAGAAATGGGTTCATAACATCTGCCCTGCCCACCTTACAGGACCCTGTTGTGAGGTTCAAACCAATTAAGAAAATTCATGGGAAAGGGTCAATTTAAATTGTGTACGCTCGTGTGTGTGCGTGTGCATGTGTGTGTGTGTGTGTGTGTGTGTGTGTGTGTGTGTGTGACAGACCACAGGATTTGTGCTCCATCTATCCTGCAGGTGGCCTGAGCTCAGGTAAGCTGTCAGATGGACGTTCGGTGCCCTGGCCTTTCCTGTCAGGACGTCTATTCCTAGAGCCTTGGGACTGGAATTTAGGCATTGGTGGAGGTGTGGAGATGAGGGTGGCATTTCTCCAAAGGCCTGGGAAGACAAGAAATAAGTCTTCCCGTTCCATCTCTGGCCGGGAACTGGGCAGGTCTGTCTGCTGAGGTCAGGGGGTCCTCTCTCCCCTCTATGAACTTCCTTTTCCCTATGAACCTCCCCTCCCCCATTAACCATTCCTACCAGGCCCAATTCCTGCCTCCAAGCTACAAAACAACCTAGGGAAAAATAATACAGTGGGGCTCTGTCCCAGAGATTTTTTTTGTGTCTGCGCCTCCCTAGGGCATAGGCACCCCAACCCCCACCTGCCCAACCAGCTGACTGAGTGGTGGAGCCGACCAGGGCTCAGCTTGGACAGGGGCTGAAGAGGCAAGGAACCCAGAGATGTGTTGCCCATCTGGAGGATTTCAGTTGGGGGCAGCTTCCTCTCCCCCAGGAAAAGAGCTGTAGGAGGCAGTGTAGTAGGGTAGGAAGAGCATGGGTGCTGGGGTCAGCCAGCCTGGGGTTCCAATTCTCTACTAGCAAGACGGATGGTAACAGGACCTACTCTGTAGGGTGGATGTGCAACTTTCATGGGATAACCTGTGTGAGGTGCCTCAGACTCTGAATCCAAGCTTTGTGGATGGGTCAGTTAACTGGGATTTGGGCAATTTTGTGGCTTCCCATTCTTCTGCCCCAATTGCTTTTCTTAGCTCATTGATTGATTGAGGAGGTGGAAAGGCAAGATGCCATTCAGTTGGGGGTAGGCTATGAGCTGAGCAGAAAATCCCAGAGTCTATTTCCTTTCTAGGATAGCAGAGATAAAAAAAAAGAAAAGAAAAGAAAAAGGAGCTTTTCTGGCTGGGAGATTCCAAGAAGACCTCGTAAAAGAGGAAGTGCTATTAAACGAGTTTTCTCAGATGGCTCTGACTGGCTGACAGGTGGGCAGGGAAGGGGGTGCTGATGGAAGGGATGGCCTTGGCAAAGCCTGGTGGGAAGGCTGGGCACACATCCACAAAGCTGCAGATAGGCTACTTTCCTAGAGCAAAGGGTGAGTGAGATAAAAACTGAAAGGGAGTTGTCCCAAGTTCCTGGATTAGTCAAACGAAGGTGGAATACACTGGGAAGAAGCGGAATTATTTGCAATTTACTAAAATCTTCTTTCAAATCCCTGGTTTACACTGCTCACCTCCCTTTCCCTCCCCCTCCAGAATGATAGGATTAAAAAACAACACTGAAGGAAAATATACCCCAAAGAACATTCCTTTCCCTTCTTCGTCCTCATCTCTCTCAGCTTCACATTGTGTCCTTAACCCCATTCCCACTCCTCAGAGAAAAAAAAGTGCTGCAGGAGGAAGACGAGGGAGAGGGGAGCAGGTCGTCCCCAACTGTCCTCAGGTGATAAGGAGGGATGGCCTGTGTTGGAGGTGTCCCAGGGCAGACACACATGGGGGAGGATCTTGTTCTCTGCCAAAAACATGCATGTCAAATGATTTACATCAAATTGGGCTCACAACCCTCTTCATTCTTCAAATGGATGCCAAAGAAAGGAGATGGTGTTTGGCCAGCAGAGATGGAAGGAGAGGGAAGAGGAGAAGGGGCAAGAGGAGAGGTGGAGAGAGAGGAGGAGGAGGTAGCCAGATGATAGAGCTGCTTATTTTATTTTCTTGTTTCGGGAGCGGGCTGGCAAAGCCTATTCCTAACAGACAGCAGGCAGGAGGCAAGAACAGGGGCTCAGGGAGGAGACAACTTGGGCTCTTTTCCCTCCCTGCTCTCATCTATCACCCCCTCTCTTTGCCTTCTTCTCCTCTGTCTCCATGAGTCAAATCCCAGGTGACTCCTCCAATCCTAGGTGACTCCTCCGGCTCCTCTGTGCGTCCCATGAGCTGCATAGGTGGAGATGATTTTCTTCTCATTTCAGACTGAGCTTAGGATTTCTCCTGCCCTGTTACTGAGTGTGGCTTTGGTCCTTTCTGGGGGACAGGCAGTGGGTGGAGATTTTTGTCTTCCTCCATTCTTCCAAAGTCCAGTCAGCCCTCAGTGGGCCACCAGTCCTCCAGGGGGAATCATCAAAGCTGGACTCCCTCTTCCCAAACCAATGTTATCAACAGCTGGCTTAACATGAAACTAATACATTTCCCCAAACAGGTAACAAGATTTGAAGACTGAACATGGTTAAGTGGCATAACCATAAAGTTCAGTCTTTAGCCATACATAATATGTCTGGGATAAAGCATACATTTTTTATGAACAAAGTGGATAATTTGAGAAAAGCGATCAATGACAGGAAGAGACCCTATTTCAATTCCAGAGGAAGGGAGGTTGGTGGTTCAGCTGGTGAATATGGTTGGGAACTTAGATAGCTCTCGTGTGTGTGTGTGTGTGTGTGTGTGTGTGTGTGTGTGTGTGTCTTACGAGCTGACAAAGGAGAGAAGCAGAGGGCATCGGTCACCAGAGGGATGAGGGACAGACTTCCCAATCTGGAAGAGGTGAAGACACAGAGCAGGAAGGGACATGCCTGGGGTCAGGATTGTGTTCCTGTGGCGTTCCAAGCATCCGAGCCAAGCTGCCTCCTGGTTTTGCAAAGCATGGATATTAATAAGGGTGATTAGTAATCATGACATGTGAATAATAAGGGGATGGTTAATTGTCCTGGTTATGATGAACAGCCGTCACTGGGAGAGTGTGGGGGAGTTGCCCCCCCCCCCCCCGCCAAAACACACATACTCACACTCACGTGTAAACTGTTTTTGAACCTAATAAGGCATAATTTTGAAATTCACTTACAATTTCCTTTTATACAATTACTGGAGGCCCTGAGCACGAAATCTGTGCACAGGTATGGTCCCTAGGCCTGGCCTTCGATCAGGGCCATCTTCCCCAACTGCCCGAAGCCAGCCCCTCCCCTCCACCCCCTGCCGTCACCCACCTCTGGTTCCCCATTTGCCATTGGGTTATTGGTGCCTGACGGCCGGGGGAAGGGACCAAGAGGTGGTCAGTGCACCTCATAGTGACTGGTCCAGTGGTTGTTCTGATCATTCTGCTGTTAGGGTCAATTTGCATATTACCCTTTTATTATATAGGATAAAAGGACACATGTTCCCCACAGAAAATTTGGAAAAAATTTACTAAGGAAGGGAAAAACAAAACAATATTAAGGAAACAAAAACCACTGTAAAGATTTTGATATATAGCCTTCTAGTCTTCTGTGTACACATAAATATAGACATAAATTATATTTTTAAAAAATAATTAGGATTATATTCTGCACGGTATTTGGTAACTTTTTCTTAAACTTGCAAATACTTCATGTATACTTCTCTATGCCATTAAATATTTGAAAATGTTATTTTTAATGAGGAGAACAATATTTTGGGCTAGAGGGAGCCCACAAGAAAAGAAGTCCTTCCTTTTCTGCTTCCTCCTTGGAGAGGCCTGGGACCTTCAGGACCAGGGAGGGCAATGCTGGGATGGGGCAGGGCACTCAGTGGGCACCTGTGAAACAGGAAGTGCAGCAAAGAAGGGGGCGGGGCTGCTTCAGAACCTGAGCTTCATGGAGAAAAGTATTTTCTGAAAACGCCTAAGTGTGTGTTTGTTTTTCACACTCAGTTGAGGATAGACAAAAGCCAGATCCTTCATTGGGCACAACTAGAGCCCAATGTCAGTGTTAGTACATGGTTCTGGAGACATTCTGCACTCTTTTGAGCCTCAGTGTCCCCATCTATATGGAGAGGAAACAGCCCCTCTCTTTTGCCCGCCTCCTGGAGGGCCATCATCAAGGGCTGAGACATACACCTATTTAGGATGATGAAGATTATTGGCTCCATCAGATGGAAAGAGAGCAAACCGCCAGTGTTCTTTTAATTTATTTATTAACTTATTTTTATTTTATTTACACACACACACACACATATATATATATATACATACACACATATATATGTGTATGTTTTGTTAATCCTCACTCAAGAATTTTTTACCCCCATTGGTTAGATAGGGTGGAAGGGAGGGAGAGAGTCATAGAAAGGGAAACATCCATGTGAGAGAGACACATCGATTGGTTGCCTCCCGCACGCCCCCAACGAGGGCCAGAATTGAGCCTGCAACCTAGGTACATGCCCTTGGCCAGAATCAAACCTGGGACCCTTCAGTCTGCAGGCTGATGCTCTATCCACTGAGCCAAACCAGCTAGGGCTCCAGTATTCTTATGTAATTTTCATTCATTCATTAATTAATCCGCTAGATAAATGAGAATGACCCATGATCTGTTTCACGCATACCATTCCCAGTTACCTATAAGCTCTGTGATCGTGAGCGAGGTGCTTCCCTTCTCTGTCCTCAATGTCCTCAACTGTAAAATGGGGCTATTATAATGACCTATCTCATAGTATTGATGGGAGGAATACAATGCGATAGTAAATTTAAAGTGTGCTGGAACATAGTCATTGCTCAGTAACTATTAGCTGTCATCATTGTCATCATCATTACTGCTATTACTCCTGTTATATGTCAGGCACAGAGGATAAAGAGATGACTAAGATGACAGAGACAGCCAGGCCGAGGTTGCTCAGTGGTTGAGCATTGACCTATGAACCAGGAGGTCACGGTTCGATTCTTGGTCAGGGCACATGCCCGATCCACGCCCAGGTTGCAGGCTTGATCCCCAGTGTGGGGCATGCAGGAGGCATCTGATCAATGATTCTCATAATTGATGTTTCTATCTCTTTTCCCTCTCCCTTCCCCTCTGAAATCAATAAAAAAATATATTTTTTTAAAAAGATGACAGACACAGTTCCTGCTCTCATGGAGTACAAAGTCAGCTACACAATGTGCTCTGGGAGCACTAAGAAAGGATGCCTTTTTTCCTGGGTGAGTGGGATTTTAACAGGCAGCTTCCTCCACCCCCAGCTGTGATGCTCCCAAGACGTGGCCCCCGAAGGTCTGGCCCAGTGTGCAGCAACTCCAGTCCCTCAAAAGCCAGGCCAGGTCTCGCCCAGCCCCCCATGCTGTGGCAGCACGCAGGCTGTTTGGAGAGGTGACAAAAAATTAAAATTAAACCTAAATTAAAAAGAAGATTCCCATTTCCTCTCCCCATCGCACTTTCCACCTTAATTTTATCGCATCTTCCTTCTCGTTTTATTGACTTTTAGAAGCATTGCCACAAGATTTAGTGTGGAGCAGGAGGGGAGGTAATAAATGTGGTACTCCTTTTGCCTCCAATTAATGCGGCCAGGGACTGGGGCAGGTGGGGAGAAGGGGACCCGCTTCTGGGTGTGAAGTCCCTTGGAAGAGGGACCCTCCAAGACCACAGAAGTGGGGGAAATACCCCCAGATGAGGGCCATAGACCTGTTTCCTGGTGACTCAGAGAAAGAGAATCAATCCAAACTATGCAAATCAGGCCAGAACACAGAGATTAGAATTTACAGGCTCCCTGGTCCGGCTTTGCAAACAACTCCAGAACTCTCCCCCTCCCCCAAACTCCACCCAGATTTCCGAGGACAAAGATTCCCCACCCACCAAACAGATCTTTATTTAATTTTATTTCATGCTCTGATGGTGCAAGGCAGCTTTTCCTCCCCTTCCCACCCTCCTTCCTTTCTCCCTCCATTTATTTTTTTTGCTGTCCCCCCACCCCAATCTCTAATATCATTTTCACCCACCCACGGCGACGCTGCATGTTTGTAATTTTCTTCTGACCCTAATGGCTCCAGTTTCCCCGCAGTATTTAAGCGGAACAAGACAGAGGTAAGTGGCAAATCAACATCGGTCCCTATTTACCCTGCCAATTTCAGTTGAGGGTGGAGAGGCTGTCTTGAAATTAACTGTGATGCTGACTGTTGCAGAGGAATGTCTGCCCGGCTTGGCTGGGTTCAGAGAACCCGCTCCCTGCTGCTCAGCACAGCCCCTCTGGTTATCCGCCCGGTTACACTGGAGGAGTGGGTGGGCCGTGTGGAAAGCTGGTGCCCAAAGTTTTTCTTTCCTTTTATAAAAACAGGCCCCACCCCCTTTTTGTCCTTGGCCTTTCACCTCCCTGGACCAGTGGTTCTCCCAGTGAGGTCCCCTGGCCAGCATCACCTGGGCTCTTAATAGAAACGCAGATGCTCCGGCCATCCTACACCTACCGAATCAGAAACTCGGGGGGGCAGGAGCCAGCAATCTTCGTTTTTAAAAAACAACTTTATTGAGGTGGAATTCACATTCCATAAAATTCACCCGTTTTAAGCATACTATTTTTTTTAATAAATTTATCGAGTTGTGCAGCCATCACCACGACCCAGTTATAGACATTTCTATCACCCTACTAGGACCCCTGGTATCTAGTTAATTCGCCCCCCACACCTCTAGCCCTAGGCAACCATGAATCTACTCTGTCTCTATAGATATGACTATTCTGGGTGATCTTTTAAGTCTGGCTTAAAAGTACTATTAGCATGTTTTGTTTTGTTAACAACTTTTAAAGATATAATTCACATACCATACAATTCACCCATTTAAAGCATACAATTTGATGGCTTTTAATATATTTGCAGAATTGTACAACCATTACTACAATTAATTTTAGTACATTTTTATCCCCCCCCCAAAAAAAACACACCCCTGTACCCCGTAGCTGTCACCTCCAAATTCTTTCCCTCAACCTTAGGCAGTCACTAAGCTACTGACTATCTTTGATGGATTTGCCTATTCTGGACATTTTATATAAATGGAATCATACAATATGTGGTCCTTTGTGGTGGCTTCTTTCGCTTAATGTTTTCACAGTTCATCCCTATGTTAGCATGTATCAGTAGTAGCCCAGTCCTTCTTATTCCACTGTATCCATATGCCACATTTCGTTTACCCATTCACCACTTGATGGACATTTGGGTTGTTTCCACTTTTGGGCTATCGTAACAATGCTATGAATTATGAACATAAAATTCTGTATGCATGAACCTAAGAAATCACTATTTTAATCTGACCATCCTAAAAACATGAGAACTCAGTGCTCGAGGCCTCCTCCCCATCTCTCTTCTAGAACTTTCCTTCACTCTCCCATCTTCCCACATCCACTCCTTCCTTCATCCTTTGAACAAGCATTAGCGAAACGCTTACTGTGTGTGCCAGACTCAGGTGAGAGTGCGCCGGGCTAACAGGAAGTCAGTACTGGCGCTTCCCACCTTCCTTCCCCTCTTCCTAAAGGGGGTCCTCAGACCCCACGCAGTCACTCAGTGAGAAGCCCCTCTGCTTCCCAGACTTGCGGGGAATCCACCCTTTCACAGCTCCCCAGATAAACAAGGAGGCCTGCAGGCCCAGTGCCCGTGGAGTCTCACATTCCCTGTCTAACCTGCTCGCACTTGCTGGAGCAAGACTGTGGACATTTCCTTAACTTACCGAGGCCTTAGCTTTCCACGCAGGTGAAGTGGGGTGATAACGCTGACCTTCAGGGGTGCCTGGAGCATCACTGGATGGTGGGCTGATTCTGCTGGCTCCCTACCCTCTACTCTATTACCTTTTCCACTGAAGTAGTTTTGGGCACTAGTAGGTCACTCAGTTGACTTTAACCCCTTCCCCGGCAGAAACGTGTATACACGTTTTCACAAAATGTTCTTTTTTCAGTCGTCGACAAGTATACTCGTCTAAAACTTTACCTTCAAAAACCAGCTACATACGTACCATTCTAAATAATTTCATCTAGAAACTTTCTGAGGAAATACTATTCTTAACCACAAAAATGGGAAGAAAAAATAATTACAAACTGTTTTCATAACCAGCATCAAAAATACTATATAGAACCAAAATAAAAAAATTAGTCTGAAAAAGAAACGTTTTTAACAAAAAAATTGTTGGGGAAGGGGTTAAGTCCCTGTTTCAACATCTTGCCTTGTCACCTGCTCTTCACCTCTTCCCTCCACAGCCTGCCTTCAACACCAGGAGCTGTGTCCTAGGGTCCTACGCATATCGGCACCAACCACCAAACGAATTCCCGCCTGGGCCGGGTCCTGGGTACCTCCACTCACTGGTGTTTCAGGAGCCCAGGCTCCCACCACAAATGGTGTCCCATTCTCTCTGCCAGTGTGGAGCCAGCCCACCGCCCAAGGCCTTGGGGTGGCCTCTAGGTACCCGCTTACCTCTCCTCTTCAACCCCCTCATCCATGCACTCCGCCACATGGGAGCTTGGCTTTCCCCCTCTCCCCTTGGTCTCCTTTGCCACCCCTCTCCTTCTCCTCTTCCCCCCTTCATCTTGGGATCCCTCCTTTTCCTCCCTAGCCTCCTCCCCCAATCTCTTTCCCCTCCCTCTTTCGGGCCACACACTGGGGTCCCCGCCCCCACCCGCCCCAAATTAAAGCTTCTTATTAGCGTGTTTGTTTTTATTGGATGCACAATAACCATAATGGGCTCTTTAATTATAGCTATGAATATTCATAGCGCAGGAGTGGCTCTAGGCTTGGGAAAACCAAGGGAAGATTGGGGGTGGGGAAGGGTGGGAGAAGGGGCGCTGGTCTCCGAGGAGGGACAAGCCAGCTGCATCAGTAGTGCTGCAGAACACCCGCTACTAACTTCCCTCCTGTGCTGTTTCTTTCCTTTTTTAAAAAAAATATATTTTATTGATTTTTTACAGAAAGAAAGGGAGAGGGATAGTTAGAAACATTATCAGCTGCCTCCTGCACGCCCCCTACTGGGGATGTGCCCGCAACTAAGGTACATGTCCTTGACCAAGATGGAACCTGGGACCCTTCAGTCCGCAGGCCAACGCTGTATCCACTGAGCCAAATCAGCTAGAGCTGTTTCTTTCCTTTTTCCTTTCCTTTCCTTTCGCCTTGACTACCTGGCAAAGTATCTAGTGAGTGATTTGGGATCTAGAGGTGGCCCCACGGCACAGTTCAGACTCCACAGTGCTTCCTACTTCCCAGGCGTCCACCGAGGTCTTCCCAGCTGTGTCTGTCTGTCTGCCTCTCTCTTTCTCTCATCTTGGTTTGGCCTCTTTTGTCTCCCCACCCATGGCTCTCTGCCACAGAAAGTTCCTGTTATTCAAACTCCTGGCGGGGACAACAGGGTTGGGCACCATAAAGCGGAGCGTGTGCCTTGTGAATTAAGAGATTTAGTCACTTGTGGAATGACTTTATTTTATAGCAACTTCCTCCCTGACTGAGTGATGTTGCATGCATTGGTTGTATTTATAACTTAATAGCTTTTCTCAATTTTATTATACTTTTTATGATACTTGTGGCTTTATGGGACTTCATAATTTTTCTCAGATTCATTAAATTCAGCTGAGGGTAGAACTAATGACAGGAGTAGTACCAGATTCCAAGATAGCAGGCCAGCAGGTAGGGCCCCACCCCCCAACCCTGCCCTCTCTGGCACTGGGCCTTTACTGACATGATGGTGGTGGAGATGGGTCTGTGAGGTGATCGTGGCTTAGTTCTCTCAGTTGGGGCCTGCGGTTTCTGAAGAGAACCTGCCTGAGAGACCCCTGCTATTTCCTAGCAGGCCCCCTCCAGAGTCACCCCACCTTTGGTCATGGACAGCGTCTGACCTGTGCTTGTCCTGGGCCCTCTCTCATTCTTTCCAATGAATTCCTAGAAGCAGAGACACATCCAGCCCAGATGTCCAACCTCCTCAATTGTACATATAGGGAAACTGAGGCTCACAGAGAGGCCGTCACAGAAATAGGAACAGGCATACCCATGTCTTCTTATTCCCCAGAGTCTAGGCCTCTTCCCACTGCTCTCTGCTGACTCCCAGCAATAGCTTTGTATTCTTTAGCTTTGTCCCAATTTCCCTCCTGCCCCTCAATTTTATGTCCTGTTAGGAGCCTCAGAGGGATAGTATAATCATAATAGTTAACATTTACAGGGCACATGCTTTGTGTCCTTTAGTCTTCACAACAGCCATGCTAGTGTAGCTACTAGTGTTTAGCTCCATTTTACAGATGTGGCAACTGAGGCACCATGAGATTAAACCATTTGCTCAGGGTTGTACAGTAAGTGGTAGAGCTGAGGTACAGAGAGACTCAAGACTTTTGTACTTTGCAATAACTCCAAAGTTAAGTGGATTATTTGCAAAATTTCCTGATGTTTTCTCTCTCCAGGAATTTTATTTTCTGGGGGTGGTGGTGGTGGTAGGTGGGTGGGAAGAGCAAATAGTCTGGAAGATAAACCACTCAGAGCAGCAGCTCTTCATTCCCGAGCTGCGATCTTGGTTGCGAGAGGAGGTGGGCAAGCAGAAGACGTGGGTCAGCTGTGGGTGGAGAGGATAGTAGGGCCAGTGCCCTCCACAGTGTCACCCTCAGAACCTCTGGCATCCAGGAGGGCAGCTGCTACTGTTTGGGAGCTGGATGACTTTAATCGCATGCTTTCCCCCTGCCCTGCTCCGAGTCTCCTAGGGGCCTGTGGGCCTCTACCATTTCTGAGGCTCCAACACATATAAAAATGAAGAAATGCCAAACAGGGTTACAAACGTGTCATCTGATTTACATTCCATAGTTAATGCTTTAACTCACAAAAGACAATGTATATAATTGTGCTGCTTACAACATCATTTCAAGACTGAGAAGATTATGAATGTACAATGAGCTCCATGACGGTGGGCGAGGGCAGTGCTTGGCACACAGTAGGTGCCCCAGTGTCTTTGCAACTCCTCTGCTGAGTGAATGGTGTGAGGGCCAGGGGAATCTCCAGCTTGAACTTGTAAGAGAAACACCTTCTTCTTTCAACCCTCTTGGAGTCTTCCTGGGCTGATCTTGCCAAGCCATAACCTCAAAGGGCCTATCTCAGTCAGAGGCTCCTGGACTGTTGGTGAGGGAGGGAGCCCTGGAATTCTTACACCGGAGTCTTCTAATCCCCACGTTGCCTATCACTGCCACCAACAGAGACTCCGTCTTGTTTATATTTGTATTTTAATCCCCTCCCCAAGAATATGATGATGAGTAAAATTAAAATTCCTTTAAACATGTGTCTGGCCCTGGCTTATGGCTTGGTTGGAGCGTTATCGCTTATACCAAAAGGTTTCAGGTTTGATCTCTGGTTGGGGAGTGTATAGGATGCAAAAGATTGATGTTTCTTTCTCACATCGATGTCTCCACTTCCTTCCTTCCTTCCTTTCTTCCTTCCTTCCTTCCTTCCTTCCTTCCTTCCTTCCTTCCTTTTTTCTTTCCTTCTTTCTCTCTAAGATCAGTAAAAACATATCCTAGGGTGAGAATTGAAACAAACAAACAAACAAACAAACACCCAAGTGTGCCTGGATTTCTTATAGCTTTGGGTCATTAGGCACTTTCTTAATTTACACATGTTTAGAAGCAGACCCACCTGTGTGCTCCTGAGTGTGTGTTGTTGTTGGGGTGTTGGGTGACTTTTGCATGCTAACAAAGATCTTCAGAATCTGAAGAGTTGGATACCTGCTTCAGGGGATGCTGTCTTGTTCTGTTCACGACCAGTCAGGTTCACCACTCATGTGACATGGCCATGGTGTGATGTGCATGTGCTCAGAAAGTGTGCTCAGTTTCTCAGGTGAAACTAGCAGGAATAAGCTCCTTGAGGGCAGTAGTGGAAAGGGTGTGGAGTCAGGGGGCCTTGCTCTACCTGTTAGCTATCAAGTCATCTTGAGCCAAATCACAGCCTCTCCAAGCTCAGTTTCCTCACCTGTAAAATGGGTGGAATAAACCCCAGCTCCCTCAAGGGGTGGTAATGACCAGGAAAAACCTTATCAATGACAAGTGCCAAATCAGTTGTCATGGTAACTGTCACCCTTTGGATCCTTCCCGTGCATGCAGTGGGCACTCTGCAAGTCTATTGGATGAAACAGGAGACACCGAATGACCAGCCCTGTACGAAAGGAAAGGGTCCCCTGGCTTCCGCCTACTAGTAGAAGCTCCCCTGGCTTGAGTGAGGGCTGTGCCCCAACCCTACTCAGTGCTTCCATTACAGACGTCGGTACAGGGCCTTGAAGGTGCATTTGTAATTTTTATTGTTATATCTTTTAATTTTATTCTGCTTTCCTTGCTGTCTTGAGCAGGGGAGATAGGGAGCTGGTATTTATGGCTGCTCCCTCGACCCACCTCTTGGAATGTATGTATCAGTTAATTTGATCTCCCCTGGTTTTATTTAAACTGTTTTTCCTGATTCACTCTCTTCATTCTCCATCCACAACTCCCCTCCCCTCTCATCCCATCCTCTTTTCTGTGTGTTTCTGGCCTCTGTCCCTTTCCTTTTTCTCCCCTTCCTCTTCTCCTCCTCCCCTCCTGCATCCATTTCTGCCCCCTCCTGCCTTGCCTCTGGGTTCTGAAAGGATGAAGAGGCCTCTCACACTCAGGTTGCTACTGTATTTTCCTGGTTTCTCTCTTTCTCTCTCTCTCTCTGCCCTGTTGCCTGATTGACATTTACAAATTACCCAGCTGAAAGTGTTCAATCCCTGACCCGCCTGTTTCTGTTCAGCAATGAGTGAGATTTGCAAGCATTTTGTCATATAATTACTGCAAATCCCTTGAAAATTTCCACAACAAGGCCAGATGAATGGTAATTTGGGGGCCTCCAGCCCCTGGTTGCCTCGCCAGTGGAGGATGTCTGAGGCCAGAAATGCAAACCAGCCCCCAATTCCTTCATATTTATTTATTTATTTATTTCCGGGGTGGGGGAGGGAGGCGGGGCTCACTGGTCATTTTGTTTATTTCCCCTGGAGCTTTCTGGGGAAAACTTGACCAGCACAGACACACACATACTTTTCACCTTGTGGTGCGTGCAGTGTGATATATTTGGATTGGGAGATTTATTTGCTTTACACGGCGTATTTGTGCTGATTTTATTGTATTGACTGGGTGCATTTTTTCTGCGCTCCACTACAGTTTTATTGTGTGCCAGTCTCAGGCATACATCACCTGCATTGTTTTCTGCAAAAATTACACTGCGTTTCACTGTGTCTTGATAGGACTTCCTACATTAGTACCTAAGTGGGGAGATTTGCTGCTGCCATAGCTGCCTGCTGCCTCGGGCTGCCCAGGTGGGGCACTGTGGGCTGGAGACATGGGCACCTAGGTTTCTGTGGCTGCCCTTGTGCCCTCTAGACATGGACAGGGGGATGGAAAATGGAGGAAGTGGTTGGAGTCAGCCATGGGGTAAATAGATCAGTGGTCATGGGTTGAGGATGGATGAGGCCACAGCTGAGCAGAAGGTTAAAAAGGGTTTGGGGTCCCCAAAGAGGGGGGGGTCTCCTGTTAACTTGTCTGCTTTCTGCTGGCATTTGCTGGATTCATTCTGGGGGAGGTTCATGGGCCTTTCACAGTCTCCCGTGGGGACTAATGGGTATGGGGAAACCATGAATTCCATATGTATCATGGCAGAGAGTTGGCTGGTATCTGATGGCATATCAGTTACAGGTGGGACAATAGTGGCATGGAGGGACGTGGTCACTTGCCCTGGGTCACAGCATTGGGTGGGATCAGACTTTGTGATTGCCTAATGCCAGGGCCTGCTTCCTACCCCTTGGGAAGGCCCAGGAGGAGGGGGCAAGTACTGGGGCTTAAAGCTGGGAAGGGTTAGAAGCTATTGAGTGCACCTCCCTGAGAAATGGGGAAACAGGTCTGGGGAGGTCAGCAACTTCCCAAAGACAAGCAGTCCGTTGATGGTCAAGTGGAAGAGTCTTATTTCCTTCTCCGTTTATAGGTTGGGGTCTGACTGTTGGGTGACTGTTTGGCCTTGACTGGCCACTCCATGGTGTAAGTTTCTGTGTGTGTGTGAGGTGACTGTGTTGTGGGTGTGGTGACTGTGTGTGCTGTGAGTGTGAGTAAGGAGACTGGTGTGTGAGTGTGAATGAGGTGACTGGTGTGAATGTATGTGGTGTGAGTATGAGGTGACTGTGTGGTGTGTGTGGTGACTATGCAGGCTGTGAGTGTGAGTGAGGTGACTGTGTAGAGTGTGTGTGTGTGTGTGTGTGTGTGTGGTGTGTGTGAGTCTGTGTGTATGTGTGCATCAGGCAGGGGGCAGTAGGAGCATGCCACGGCCTGATTTGGTGGGTGAGAGGGATCACTGAGGTAGGCTCGGGCCCCCACAGTCCCCCAAGGTAGCAGTACTTGGCCGGTGGCCTCCCCTTCTGGGAGACTGCCCAGTGTGTTCCTGAAGCTGCCTCCTCTGTGACAGTGTTTTGTGGGGGCTCGAGGATAGGCATGGGTCTGGCCTGTTCTCAGGACATCCACAGTTCCCCTCTCATTTGTACCAGTGTGCTGGGGTGGTCAGGGGGCACACAAGGAATGCAGAGGGTTGCTTTCAACATCTCAGCCCCTCCCCCCACTCCATGCCACTTTCTTTTAAAACCAAAGATTCTATAATTAAATTAAAAGAAAAGGTGTCTTCTAATAAACTGTATTTCCTCATGGCAGAGTCCCATTTTTGAGGAAGGTTGTAATATCATACCTAGAATGTTTTTCCTTTGGGGATTAGCCGTCTCTTCCAGTTCATTGTTTCTGCCATCATTTCAGGTGCGCGGAAAAGCAGCACCATCTCCAGGAGGGTCCTCGGGAAGGAAGCTGCTGACCGGCTGGGGTTGGGCATGTTGGAGGGTGGGGGCTGCCCAAGCCCAGCAGGCTCAGCTGGCTCCTGGGGAGCATCCCAGGAGATGCTCTGGACACAGCGACACCTGCAGGCAGGGCCAGTGAGGCCTCTGCTCCTCAGCCCGCAGGCAGTGGCATATGCCCTGCCCTCCTGCACACACACACCTATACGTGACCCACTCCCATGTGCACAGACATCCTCACACCCACAAACGTGTAGGCAGACAAACCTCCACATTCAGACACCAACTCAACTGTGTGAACAAATGCATGTGGGCTCTTGTACATGGTGGGCACAGCTTGCACACATGGGTGTGCTAATTTATATACATATGTGAAACCCTTTCCATCCAATTGAAGTCAGCTGGTGGCTTCCGGCCTTCTCCCAACTCTGACTCTGTGACCTAAGGCAACTCCTTTCCCTCTCTGGGCCCAGTTCTCTCTCAGTAGAGGATTTACTAAGCCCCAACTCTCTGTGAGTCCTCCCTTCTCTCTTCCTGGTGGTTTGCTTCTCTCTCACCTACGGTTTCTCAGAAGGAGGCACGAGGGGTCTCTCCCGTTCCTGACCTCCAGCCCCAGCTCTGTCTCATGGCACTCACGGTCCCCACACTTCCTCTGACCACTCTTCCTCCCAATGCCAAGAGCCCCGTTGGGTCCAGAGGAGAGCCCAGTGCAGGCCACAAGCATCGAAAGCAGGCAGTGGGTGAACTGTCCGTGGCTCTTTCCTCTTCTCAACAGCGCCAAGGCCATGCCTGGACACGCCTGAAACTTGGGTTTGCCTGGGAAGTTTTATGGGGTCTCCTGGGAGCTCCCACCCCAGTGCTGAACCTCCTTTCCCTGTGGTCTCCATACAGTGTGCTGGCAAAGATGGCTCATACTAGCCAACGTGGAGCAACAACAGTGCGTGGTCAGCAAGAGTGGGAGGAGCCGCAGAAGGAGAAAGCACAAGGAGGAGGAGTGTGGCTGTGGAGGAGGTGGGACGGAGGGGGAATGTTGGGGATTCTTTACCCCAAGGTCACCTGTGCCTCCCTTAGGGTGAGGCTCTTGACTCAGTTTCCCTCGACAAAGCCAGAAATGGAAGTATAAAATAAAGTTTGGGGACAGGCATCTGTATCAGTGTCCTAGGCAGATTTATATAGCATCTTCTTTATACTCCCCAAAATTAAACACCTTCAGTGGTGGGGGGAGAGGCCAGGGGAGAGCAGGGTGGTAACCAGGGCAACCCTCCTCTCCCTCCCTCATCCTGAGTTAATGCTACTGAAGAGCTCTCCAGAGCCAGCGAATCACCCACATAATTATCCCTGGAGGTAATGGGCTTAGAGAGGTGGGGGTGGGGAGAGAGCTCAGGGTGAGGGGTTTGTTGAGGCTGGGGGAGCTGAGGGATGTACCCTTCTGTGGAAGGTAGATGAGAGGAGAGGATGTGGGTGCCCGGCAGGTATAAGTGCCAACCCCTCACCCCCACCCCATGTCTGCTTTTCCCACAGGAATTAGATTTGAGGAACTGGTTTGTCTTCTATTGTCTAGTTTGAAGCCTGGTGTGTGTGTGTGTGTGTGTGTGTGTGTGTGTGTGTGTGTGTGAGAGAGAGAGAGAGAGAGAGAGAGAGAGAGAGACAGAGAGAGACAGAGAGAGAGAGAGAGAGCGCGCGCGTGCGAGAGAGAGCGCTTTGTAGTTTGGGGAGGAATAGGAGAAATAGATGGTGGGTCCCAATTAGCTACCTGCTTTCCAGGTTCTGCTCCTCTTCAAACTGAAGTTTTTTCCTTGGGGGTGCGAGGTTAGACTCCTCCCCTTACTGGATTTAGGAGGAAAACTGTAATCTAGGTTTACAGCTTGCCACCCTCACCCCCACCACACATTTCTATTTAGAGCTCAGAGGGAGTGTGTGTGAGAGAGAGTCAGAGAGGTGGTGAGGGGCTAAGTTGAAAAGGGCTTTGCTGGGAGGAGGGGAGGGGGCGATATTTGAGCATGGAGCTAGTTTCTGGGCACAGGGCCCCTGGGTACAAGACGACATTGGGGAGCAGTGTCCAATGGCTGGTCTGTGTCAGTGTCTGGTTGCTTCTCTGCCTCCCACCAACCCATCCCAGCTCCAGCACAAATTTGCATTTAAATAGAGATTTTTTTTTTTTAATGAGAAGGACCCAAGGGAGCCCCCAGACTATTAAGTTTTCTTCTGGGGGCTGTGCGGAGCCTTCTTCATTTGCCCCTTCATCCCAGCCTCCCCCCCCCTCCCCCAACCGGCATATTATTCAGTGGCAGCCATATATTCTCAGGGCCAGATGAGGCCCTGGCTCTGACAATCTGAGGGCACTTGTGGGGACAATGGGGCCAGGGGTTCTGGGAAGAC